>NW_012267292.1:4075-80591 GCF_000151885.1 Dipodomys ordii
TCAATACAATAAAGGCTGTATATGACAAACCTACAGCCAGCATTATACTCAGTGGTGAAAAACTTAAGCTATTTCCTCTTAACTCAGGAACAAGACAAGGATGTCCACTCTCTCCACTTCTCTTCAATCTAGTATTAGAATGCCTAGCTACAGCAATAAGACAAGATGTAGAAATAAAGAGGATCCAAATAGGGAAAGAAGAAATAAAACTATTGTTACTAAAGTCCACATCCTTCTCACTGGACAACTGAATTCTGAGAATCATGGATCTGTATTCATATTTATATGTTAGTTTTTGAGATATTTAAACAAAAGCTGCAGTGAACCTGTTAGTATCTCTTTATCTTGTGATTTCTTCTTAGCTATTCATTGTCTTATTATTTTTAATGCTATATTGTTACAATCATTTTCTTTGGTTTCTATTGTCCTGTTTTGTTGTTGCATTTTCTCATCTCAGGTAGAAGTAGTGTGTGCTTTGGGCTTTCACTTTTGTATAATTAACTAGACTAAACAGTGGTACCCACACCCCATTTCCAATGATGGGAACCATCTGAGATGTCGTTTCATGAGAGAACCACAGGAAATCATTGCTTGTCTTCCAAGCCCTGGAAAATGTCCAGTTACTCTCTACCTTTCTTTCCAATGTGAAGACAGATAACAAGTTAGGAAAACGGAGCTTATGGAATGAAGTGGATGAGTCAATCTACTTGAAAATTATTTATTCTTAACTGTAGGATCAAGCCCTGTGTTATTTGACAACATCCATCCTAAGTGGGTTCCAATTTTTTTTAAGTAAGTTTTTTATTATGAAAATACTGTACAGAGGGGATACAATCACATGAGAAGTAATGAGTACCTTTCTTATCAAGCATTGCTGCCTCTTTTGTTTTTCCCTTCCTATCCCTTCTCTCCCCCCTCCCCTCCCATCCCCAACCCCTCACCAAAGTTGTAAAGTTCATTTTCGACATAATGTCTTGTACATCTCATGTATCAGACCTAAGGGGAACTTAAGTTAAAATGAAAAATTATATTAAGTGAAGTAAGCCAGGCCCAAAGAAACATAGGTCCCATGGTTTCCCTTATTTGCAATATCTACTATATGTATGAGTTAAGCGGAAAAAGTCAGATAATGTGATGTTAGGAAAATGAACCCTAAGATATGTATTTTAATGTTTTTTTCATGCATTTGTTTCTAACGCATTTATAAGATTATTTCTTTGTTGCTTTGTATGTCCCTCCTCCACAGTATAACCGCTGCTTCCACTATATTTGATGTTGGTATAACTTGTGGAGGAGATGGGGAAAAACAAGTCATTTAAGGATACAGGTGGATCTGTTGCAACAATGAGAAGTACAACTAGCTTTACAACGTTGGTGAGGGAGGGAAGGGGGGAGGATTGGGTGGGGGGGAGGCTGGGAAGGGATGTGAAGGGTAAACAAAGGAGGAGGCTGCAATGCTTGATAAGAAAAGTATGCATTGCCTGGTGCTGGTGGCTTACGCCTGTAATCCTAGCTACTCAGGAGGCTGAGATCTGAGGATCGAGATTCAAAGCCAGCCCGGGCAGGAGAGACCGTGAGACTCCTATCTCCAATAAACCACCAGAAAACCGGAAGTGGCCCTGTAGCTCAAGTGGAAGAGCACTCGCCTTGAGCTGAAGAGCTGAGGGACAGCACCCAGGCCCAGAGTTCAAGCCCCACAACCGACCAAAAAAAAAGAAAGAAAGAAATGTACACATTATCCTGCCCATATAATGTAACCCCTCTGTACAGTATGTTCACAAAAAAATAAAATAAAATGAAAGAAAAAGAAAGACACAATTAAAAACAACAACATAAACAAATGCTTCAAATCATTTGCCCAGAAGTTCTAGCCCTGTATACAGAGTCAGTGTTATAAAAATCCCTGAGTATTTTACCCATATTCGAACAATGGTAATTGAAGTGCGTAGAGAAGTTCTATAACCATCCCTGTCAGGAGGGAGAGGAAATGGTGTTTTCTGTTCATGAGGTCAGAGCCTTGACCTATCTTGCTACATGGCACCTGCAACTCCGTTAGCATGGCTTAAAGACAACAAAAGATCTGATATGACATGCTTTTCCCTAAATTGTTTTTGTACCTGACATTCTACTTGAATTTAACAGTAAATCCAAGATTTTGTTTGACATAAAAGTTAATACTTAGCTGAGTACCAGCGACCCAGGCTTGTAATCTTTAGTCAGGAGGCTGAGATCCTGAGGATCACAGTTTGAAGCCAGCCAGGCTGGAAAGTTCATGAGATTCTAATCTCCAAGTAATCAGCAAACAAGTACAAGTAGAACTGTGTCTCAAGTGGTGGAGTGTGAGTCATGAATGAAAAAGCTGAAGGACAATGCTCAGGCCTTGACTTCAAGCTCCAGTACTTTAATACTCTCACACTGTATTAAAAATCCAGTTCAAAAATTATAACGCTCATAAAACCTCATTTTCAACAGGCTTTTTATAATTAGTATATGTATTAAGTAACTTTGAATCTTAGTATATTGTTGTCTATTTGTCAAAATGTCATGACTAACTGGGCACCAGTGGCTCATGCTTATAATCCTATCTACTCAGGAAACTGAGAGCTGGAGGATTAAGTTTAAAGTCAGCCTTGTCAGAAATGTCTGTGAGACTGAATGTCTTTCAAAATAAACAGTGAGGAAATGGACTAGCGGCAGCCAGCCATAAACAAACCACCAAAGAGAATATGAAATTTAAGTTCAAACCTTAATATAAGAAGAGAGAGATAGAATAGAAACACATAACTAAAATATCCCAGTATCAACACATTGCAATAACAAGTTTATGTTTTCCTGAAGAAAACAATTTCCAAATTAAAAATAATTATTTGGAATTACTGAGACAATGCTGTATGCCTTTTCTGGAACTACTTGATTTGATGATGACAAAGACACAATAAAGGTTCTGAAAATCAATGACATGCTAAGAGAAATAAAGTAGGGGGACATAATGTGCATATATTCTATTTGGTCATCCGACATTGTATTCAAAACCATGACATCATTTTGTACTCCATAAATTTGTATGGCTGTTTATAATATTTAATAAACTAAGGCAAAATCAAACACAAAGAAATTTTTACACAAGGAAAGTGACTTGCTGAAATCTCCTACAAGGAAAGCTAAGTGTTATGAATTGCTCTTTTAGATTTTTCTAGGAAAGATATTAAACTCATAGAAGTTTCTAATGTAAATTTAAAAAAAGCAATGAAAAAATATATATCCTGACACTGAGTAGAAGAAATGTAGGATTTAATAAATAAAGGTTATAGATTTGAAGCATGTCATCTGTTGATTCAAGTACTAGTCCCACTGTTTAGTAGTTCTGTGACTTGGATGGCAATGTTAGCTTTTATCACTTATTTTGCTCTTCTGGAAGATTATATCAAAGGAAAAGAGTAGAAAAAATGAAGTAAAATTAATTTCACAAAGCATCTGTCTGAAAACATGCTTTTCTCTCTTCTCCTTCAAAAGAAGTAGGAATTTTCATTACAATGAGAGAGTCCCTGAGTTTTGCCTCTGGACTATAAATTTTAGCAAAAATCTGAAGCCAAGGGCTTTTTTGAAATATTCAGAAATGTACCATAAATAATGAAAGTAAAATGAAATTGACTTGGATTTTTGTACACTAAACTGAATGTCATCAACATTAAGTATCAAAAGTGTGTATGTCTTTGCCCCTGTAATGCCAACAGAAAATAATTTGCAATATGGATTAATTAAATGTGTTTAACTAAAAATAGAGAAGTATTGGGAACTATCATTTTATTATAATTAAACAGAAAAATCAGATTTCAGCATACATAAATCAAAATTAGTCTGAATTTAAATATATATCCCACATTAAAATATGCAGCACTAGCTGGGTGCCAGTGGCTGATGCCTGTAATCCTAGCTACTGAGGAGCTGAGATCTGAGGATCACGGTTTAAAGCCAGCCAGGGCAGAAAAGTCCTTGAGACTCTTATCTCCAACAAACCATTAGGAAACCCATAGTGGCGCTATGGCTCAAGTGGTAGGGTGCTCGCCTTGAGCTGAAGAGCACAGGGACAGGGCCCAAGCCCAGAGTTCGAGCCCCACAACCAACAAACAAACAACAACAACAAAAGCAGCATTAAAAAATGCCATCTATGGAAGTGGTGATGTAGCTCAAGTGATAGAGCACTCACCTTGAGCTGAAAAGCTGAGGGACAGAGCCCAGACCCAGAGTTCAAGCCCCATGACCGACCAAAACAAAAACAAAAAACAAAACAAAAAAATGCCATATAGAAAGATAATTCAGAATGTGGTTTATATTTTACCATGTTTTAAGTTGCCCTGTGACAAAGCAACTTAAAAACCAGATGTCTTTGCTTGGTGTATAATTATTTAATAACATTTGATCACAAAATAACCCACACCAAAACATCTATAGATTTCATAGTGAATATTTTGTGAAATTAAAAGAAAGTTATATGTCAGTATTTCAACTTAACTAGCAAAGTGTTTAATATTTAAAAAGGAATTGTTACTGTTTATATTAAAATACAAAAAAGACCATTCTGAAATATAAATATTCATTTAAGAAGAAATATTAACATTCCTTTTTTTAAGTTCTTTATCCCTTTAGTAAAGAATATAGGGTGGTAAATCCTGTGTATCAAATCATGGTGATGATTCTTGAGGATTTCTGTTCTAATGAATCTTAAAAAGTTTGGGGCTACTTTTAGTACCTGTAACCTATTAAAATTAATGTCATAAAGGAAAATAATTGAGGAAATGTAATCATTTAGGTATGCTTATATAACAACAACAAAAAAACCCTCCAAAGTTGAAGATTTGGGCTAAACTTTATTTACATATAACCTTTACTTCAAGAATGTAGATTAAATATCTAAATGCATAGGTATCCGTAAGTGATGTAGTGATTTAATAAATAGTTGATGGTGTTAAAAGACATTCAGATGTCATTAACAAATCACAAATGTTATACTAATAACCAAGAAAACTCCAAAGATTAATAATCAAAATAAAAAATATGAGTTCTAGTAGGATGTAGTAAAATAGATATGGAAAGAGAAAAGAATCTTGTGTGAATATTAATATTAAGTCATAGTAAAATCTGACATGAAGCAATCCACAAACTTGTGGAAGCACTAAGAAATTGGACAGCTAAAGTATATAAATAAAATGCAGCACAAGTTATTGAAATGGAAAATAAGTCTACTGCAAGAGCATATCAAAAGCCAGAAGTTGATTCTTTACAATGCCAACAGACATATGATTTATTTACTCATTTATTTATGTCATTTGTGTGGCCCAGATACTTGCCCTGAGGTTTTGTGCTCATGGCTTACACTGCACCACTTGAGCCATAATTCCAAATCTGGCTTTGGGGTGTTTAATTGGAGATAACACTTTGATGGATTTTCCTGCCTGGGCTAGGTTGGAACCTCACCCCTCTCATCTAAACCTCCTTAGTAGCTAGTACTACAGGCATTAGCCATCAGCGCCTGGCCAAACAGATATATTTAGATATTTTCAAATAAAGCAATAAGAAACTTCAATGTTAATAAAAAAAGAATAAATTGTAAATAATCACAAAAGAGCTAAATAAAGGAAGAAAATACAGAGGTAAGAATAAAATAGAGAGTTTAACATCAATGAATTGCAATAATAATGAAAATCTATATAAATAATCATTTTTATAAACTGAATTGTGTAATATTCTTCACCATGACCACAATATTTTATAAATATTTTAAGAATCTCACTAGATTAACAAATTTTAATAGCATTTTAAAACTTTTGTACCAAAATATCAAATAAAAAATATTCACCCTTGTTTTCACTGTATTTGATTCTGGTGCCCTGCATCTTGTGTATACATTTTTCTATGGGAAGGGAAATAACAAAATGCTGAAATAAGGATACAGGTTGACCTGTTGTAACAATGAGATGTACAAGACACTATGTTGAAAACTAACTTTACAACTTCAGGTGTAGGGAGGGAGGAGTTGGGGAGGTGGGGAAGGAAGGGATGGTAGGGGAAAAACAAAGGAGGAGGTAACAATGCTCGATAGGAAATGTACTCACTACCTTACGCATGTAACTGTAACCCTCTGTACAGTATTTTTACAATATATATATATACATATAATTTTAAAAAATGTTGACTTCCATTTCAGCTCTCTTTGGAGCTAGTGTAATATAGTGTAATATATCAAAACTGTTTATAAAGCCAGTTGCTGGTGATTCACATTTATAATCCTAGCAACTCAAAATTCTGAGAGCTGAGGATCCCAGTTCAAACCATGTCTTGGCAGAAAAATCCCTGAGACTCTTCTCTCCAATTAGCCATCATAAAGCAGAAAGTGGAGCTTTGGCTCAAGTGGTAGAGCATCAGCCTTTTTAAAAGGCTAAGGGACAGCACATCGGTCCTGAATTCAACCTGACTATTTGCAAACACACACACACACAATGGATTATGCACAAGGATTGGTGATACCACTCAAGTGAGAAATCAAGTATTGCTCTACTGTTGCCTACCAACTATTGTAATCAATATGGCCTAGCAAGCATGCCAACGATCCCAGAGTTCAAATCCCTGTACAGCTTAAAGAAAAGAACATATGTGAGGAGGAGGCTACAATGCTTGATAAGAAATGTTCTCATTATCTTGCCCATGTAATTGTAATCCCTCTGTACAGTATTTTCACAATAAAAAATAAATAAAGAACATATGTGATACTTGCATATTTTAATGAGAAATTCTATATTGTGAAGCCCAGTATATACATTTACAATTCTTATTGACTTATACATGGTTGCATGTGGTGAACAAATAATACCTGTGCGTGGCAGAAACATTATATTGAAAAAATATACTTTTAGTAAATATAAAGTTTTAAAGCAGCATGTATTGGTGTCACTCCATAGTTTATATGAAAGCAAAGGAATTATAAATGCACTTGATAACATGATGCTTCACTCAGAAAGAATGGAGAGAAGAGGAAGATGGTGAAAAAGGGAGGATGAAAGGAGCAGAAAAGCAGAAGAGAGGGGAGAGGAAGTAGAGGGATGCCATCACTGAGGAATACAAAGACCATCACAGTGCCATTAGTGATATAGCATGTAAAGCCCTCTGTCAAAATACTTGGGAAAAATAAATTAAAGAAAGAAGAATTTATTTGTAAATATATTTTCATCAATTTAAGTCTGTGGTCATCTGACTCCCTTGCTTTCAGGACTGTGTTGAGCAGAAACATGAAGAAACCTGCTCACCCCATGGAACCAGAGAAAGAAAGAGGAAAGGCCCTAGATACAGTCCCCAAGGCACAATCTTATAGATGCACTCCTTAAGGATATCCTAGTTCCTAAGAGTTCGTCACCTCTCAATTGCCTTGCAAATTATGGACTCCTCCAAGGCCACAAACATTGATAAAATTAGAGCCCTCCTGACCTTGTGAAACACTCACTCCTCAAATACCCACAGAGTGGGCATATGGTGTTTGGAAGATATGTAGATCCAAACCTTGAAAGGTGGTACTATTTAAGTAATGTGTTGCTGATTTTGTACTTTCTTTGTTGGATAAGCAATACTATGACATAGACAAGTCATGTAGGAACTTAAAGATTAGTAGAGAATTAACTGAATATATTTAAACTGTAGTCCTTGAAAAGCTGAGTAGATTGAAATGAATGGTCATTTAACTGGAGATTATTTGCTATAGACAAAGAAACAGAAGATGTAACATGGAAGACTAAGTTCCTTTTGCCTAGAAAATGCAAGCATTTGACAGCAATAAGACAAGATGCAGACATAAAGGGGATCCAAATAGGGAAAGAAGAAATAAAACTTTCCCTCTTTGCAGATGACATGATCTTGTATTTAAAGAATCCCATAGACTCCACTCCCAAATTACTCAAGCTGATTCAAAACTTTGGCAAAGTAGAAGGGTATAAAATTAACCCCCAAAATCAATGGCCTTTCTGTATGCCAACAATGAGAAAAGTGTGGCTGAAATTAGGAAAGCAACTCCATTTGTAATAGCCCCACAAAAAATAAAATACCTAGGAATTAACTAAAGAAGTGAAGGACTTCTATGATGAAAACTTTAAAATCTTGAAAAAGGAAATCAACACAGAACTTAACAAAAGGCAAAACCTCCCATGCTCCTGGATTGGAAAGATTAACATCATGAAAATGGCAATACTTCCCTAGGCTATCTACAAATTCAACCAATACCTATCAAAATTCCAACCTCATTCTTCAAGGAAATAGAAGAGGCAATCCAAAAATTCAGATGGAACAATAACAGACCCCAATTTGCAAAAATGCTCCTCAACGGAAAGAACACTGCTGGAGGAATATCAATACCAAATTTCAAACTCTACTAAAAAGCCATAGTAATCAAAACAGCTTGGTATTGGCATAAGAACAGACCTCAGGACAAATGGAATAGAATTGAAAACCCAGAAATGAACCTACAGACCTATAGCCATCTAATCTTCAATAAGGGAGGTAAAACAATAGAATGGAACAAAGACAGCCTCTTCAGTAAATGGTGCTGGCAAAATTGGTTAACTACATGTAGAAAACTAAAGCTAGATCCTTATATATCACCCTGCACCAGAATCAACTCCAAATGGATCAAAGACCTTGAAGTCAAACCAGACACTCTGAAAACATTACAGGATGGAATAGGAGAAACCCTAGGTCTCCTTGGCTCAGGCTGAAATTTTCTGAATAGAGACCCAGAAACACAACAAATCAAAGAAAGGTTGGACAAATGGGATTGCATAAAGTTGCAGAGCTTCTGCAGGGCAAATGACATAGCTAGCAAGATCAATAGAAAGCCCACAGATTGGGAGAAGATCTTTACTAGCCATACAACGGACAAGAGTCTCATATTTAAAATATACTTGGAACTCAAAAAATTAAATCCCCCAACAACAAATCCTCAAAGAAACAACTGCCCAATAAACAAGTGTGCAAAAGACTTAAAGAGAAACTCCTAGAAGAAGAAAGAATGATGGCCAATAGACACATGAAGAAATGTTCAACATCCCTAGCCATAAAAGAAATGCAAATCAAAACAACATTGAGATACCACCTCACTCCAGTTAGAATGACAAAAATAAAGAACTCTAACAACAACAGATGCTGGAGTGGGTGTGGACAGAAGGGAACCTTACTTCATTGTTGGTGGGAATGTAAACTTGTTCAACCACTTTGGAAAGCAGTATGGAGGTTCCTCAAAAGACTCCACATAGAACTCCCCTATGACTCAGCAATCCCACTTTTGGGCATTTACCCAAATGTTTACAAACAAGACCACACTAAAGCTACCAGCACAACTATGTTTATTGCAGCATTATTTACCATAGCTAAGATATGGAACCAACCCAGATGCCCCTCAGTAGATGAATGGATCAAGAAAATGTGGTATATATACACAATGGAATTCTATGCCTCCATCAGAAAGAATGACATTGCACCATTTGTTAGGAAATGGAAAGACTTGGAAAAAATTATATTAAGCAATAAGCCAGACCCAAAGAAACATAGGTCCCATGGTTTCCCTTATTTACAATATCTAGTATATGTATGAGTCAAGCGGAAAAGGTCAGATAATGTGATGTTAGGAAAATGAACCCTTAGAAATGTATTTTAATGTTTTTCTAACGCATTTATAAGATTATTTCTTTGTTGCTTTGTATGTCCCTCCCCCACAGTATAACCCCTGCTTTCACTATATTTGATGTCAGTATATCTTGTGGAGGAGATGGGGAAAAACAAGTCGTTTAAGGATACAGGTGGACCTGTTGCAACAATGAGAAGTACATGTTGTCATGTCCATAAGGAGCTTTACAATGTCAGTGAGGGGGAGGGGGAGGGAGAAGGATTGGGACTGGGGGGGAGGGGGGAGGCTGGGAAGGGATGTGAAGGATAAACAAAGGAGGAGGCTGCAATGCTTGTTAAGAAATGTATGCATTATACTGCCCATGTAATTGTAACCCCTCTGTATAGTATGTTCACAAATAAAATAAATTTAATAAAAAAATAAAAAAATGCAAGCATTTGTAAAATTGATGTGATGCTCATGCTCTATATATTTTCAGTACTAAACTGTGAACAAATTTCACACTAAATTATAAACAAAAGTTTTGAATAACCCTATATGTACACACTCCATATGCATGTATGTGTGTACATATACACACATATACATATATATCATATTTTTCCCATGGATTTTGTGTTTTATTATGTTGTTTTTGTCTCAGAAATCTGAAGTTTGATTTTGTTATTCCTTTCATATAATATTTATAATATTATAATATTTTAACTATATTTTCAATTTCCCCTAATTAAAAAAAATGTTATGTACAAAGACACAAGAAAACGGGAATGTAACCTTTGGAAGGACATGTTCATTTTGCCTAGCCATACAAGCATTTGGAAAATTGGTATGATGCTCATGTTCTATATTCTTTTTAGTAATATATATTAAATCGTGAGGAAAAGTTTTGAGTGAGCATCTGTGCTTTTTTATTTTTTGTATAATTAGTATGCTGACTTTAAACAAATTAAACTGGAATTTTTGGATGAAAAACTTGGGCTCTGGGAGTTGCAATCCAATTAGGCCTGTCTTCATCCTTATATGCCAATTAATGTGACAAGTATTGGTAAACAACAGATAGAGATTTAATATAGTGTGGCTAGTATGGAGTAGACAAAGTGTAGCAGTGACACTAAAATTGTCTTTTTTGGAGTTACTGTAAATACTTGAAGTTTAAATACAGACGAGGGGAGAGCAGCAATGAGAAGGTGCACACAGGTGCCACAGTTTCAGGTTACAAGCACGTTTTCAAGTCATTGATGACAAACAGCAGCCCAAGATGATCAGGCAGCTCTGTGTCTCAGGGCTGTTCAGGTAGGTCTGGCAGGTACTCTGGCCTTTCCTGCCTTCCAAGATGACTGCAAGGTGACATTTACACTGATGTGTAGAAGAAGATGGTTTCCATCCAAGGGACGTTCAGTTGAATTACTCCAGAATATTCAAGTAATGCCCTGCCATGATCAGAAAGCATCCTTCTCCTCAGAGTTGGTTTTGGCTTTCTTACTAGGTCTTTCCTCATTCATCATGTCTCTTCTGAAGAAGGCTCAAGGTTACTGGGACAAAGACTCAGAGGAAAACTAAAGTTATAGTGGAAGAGAGACAAAAATGAATTTTTATTAACACACAAAAGCAACATCATTTCTTCTCTAGCTGTTGTTGCTAGCATTTCAACAGAGCTAATCAGCCTTGAATTTTGTATCCACATGGGAAGAATTTGAGGAAAGTTGTGAAGAGTAAAAGTACTAGGAAAGATTTTTTTTCAGAAAATAAAAATGTCTGAGATTATGTGACTACAAACTGGAGTATTAGACTTAAGTGGGGGAACAATTAAGAATAGAGGACAAAGGTGTGTAGTGTTTAAGAGTTACAGGTGGCCCAGCAGGTCATTTTGCCAGTGTCATTCTTTCAGGTTCTGGAAGAGTTGCTGCCACTGTCATCCCTTGAGAAGAGCAAGCTGGCTCCTATGAAATGACTTTTCCAGGTCCAGGGCTCAGCCTGGTCTTTATAGGTAATTTTCTTCATTAGGAGGTGACCCGTTCTATACAGCTCTGCCATTCCTTTGGGGATACTTTAAATCCTTGTCATAAAGATGTTACAGATCAGGCCTGTCTTTCTTGGAACCCAAGATGATTGGAGAGAACAGATTAGAACAATGACAAGCACAAAATGGAAGTACAGGTTCTAGGTTTTTATTTCTGCTTTTCACTAATTAATGGCAGCCAAAGCATCTTAAGTACTCATTACAAAACCCTTTAAAATGACTCAGACTGGGTCATCTTTATTGTGAGAACAAGAGCATTAGTCTCTGTGCTACCTTTGAATATTGCCTATGAGAAATTCTCATCCATAGATCCAGTCTACAAGGCTGAGGGCACTGGTGAGTTGGGCTTCACAGTATTTTCTCTGAGAGTTTGTGATCTCATCCTCTTCTTTAGTGTCCCTTTGCATTTTCCTAATGCTTATGACTACTTTTTAATTATCAGTGTGATTTAAATAGGTGTCAGAAGTTTAGATGTACAAGATACTATGTTGAAAATGAACTTTACAGCTTCTGGGGGAGGTGAGGGAAAAGTCAGGGAGATAGAGAAGGAAGGGATGGTAGGGGGAAAACAAAGGAAGGGGTAGCAATGATCAATAGGAAGTGTACTCTTACCTCACTCATGTAACTGTAACCCCTTTGCACAGTATCTTTACAATGATATATATGTGTGTGTGTGTATATATATATATATATATATATATATATATATAAAATGAAGTTTAGAATGGGTCAACCTGTATCCTTATTTAAGCATTTTGTTAATAATGAGATGTACAAAACACTATGATGAAAATGAACTTTACAACTTCAGCAAGGGTGGGAGTAGTTGTGGAGGTGGGAAGGAAGGGATGGTAGGGGGAAAACAAAGGCGGCAACAATGCTCAATAGGAAATGTTACTTATTATCTTGCTCATGTAACTGTAACCACTCTATCCAGCATTTTTACAATAAAAAACATACAAAAATAAGTTTAGTTGGTGACTATTTTATTTTTTATTACTCAAAAAAATTTGCAACCCTCCATTATCTCTACTTTAACCTATAAATTGTTAAATTCTTCCTTCTTCCATATGTTCTTTTTATTTTATTATTTCTATTGATTATTTTAACATAACTGGAAACTGCTATGACTGGAAACTTGCCTTTATATGTGATTTAAGAAGATACATTATTGCTTTGTGGATTGATGAATTACATACTTAGCTAAATCTTCATATCAAAGGAAGCATATCTTCCAGAAGGAAATTAAAAATAAAGAAAATTAGAAAAATACAACAAAATACTTTTATATGCTCCATACTTTAAAAGGATCATCTTTTAGAACTGTATGTAGACACATTTAGAAATCACAAGATATATAAATTGTTTAAATAATAAATGTCAATTATTGTTATAAGTACTAAATGACAATTAAATTTATAAGTAAATACATAAGTAATGCCAATTAAATTTATAAATAAAAATGCCAATTAAACTTATAATTTATACATTTCTTTCTATATTTTTATTACTTTATAAAATACTTTGGTTTATTTCATGGCTTATGAATTCCAGTATTCAAAACCTTAAATGGTTTATGACCAGCCATTATCTTTAAATATGAGATGTTTTCTAATCTCTAGCTTCCTAGAATTAGGGAAATGCTTTGCCTTTGAATTCTATTGCCATGTGACTTTACTTTTCGTTTTTTTTTTTGTCGGTCATGGGGCTTGAACTCTGGGCTTGGACACTGTCCCTGCGCTCTTCAGCTGGAGGCAAGTGCTCTACCACTTGAGCCACAGCGCCACTTCCATGACTTTACTTTTCTTGTATATATTTTCTTTCTTATATTAATGTTTCTCATTCTAGATAATTTTGTCATCTGTGTCATTTAATTTATTCACTCCTACTGGCAGTTGTACATGATCTAAGGCATAACATTAGTTAGTTTTGAACTATGATTTATTACTACTAGTTTATTCCCTAAATATGCCTAGCTTAAGATTCATAACTCATTTTTAGTCTTCTCTGATGCTTTTAACTAAGACATTTTTATAATTCTCATCTATACTACAACTACCTTTGATTTTCCAACTCTATTAATTGTAGTAATTTCCCTATTGATATTTATACACCATGTCTTATTGTGTTTAAAAGACAGACAATTAATATACAGTTAAAAGGAATGCAAATTACATAGCTGAGTTTTGATAAATTGATAGTAATATGAAGAAAGATCATATATATATATACAGACTGTTAAACTCACTTTTTCCCAAGTAGTATATCTCCTGTTTTATTTCATTTACTACAAGTGACTTTAGCTTATATTTGTAATGGATAAAAATAAAAACTTATAGAAAATATTCTCTTGTTTCTTTATTGTGTCTGTTCAACACAAATTCAGGCTTCATTCTTTTTGCATGCTTAGCATGTGGCTCCTATTTAAAATATTTGATATGACATAATTTAATTCTATCATTATAATGACCAGTAAAATTAGCTATCTAGGTGTTTCACAGATTGCCTTCATGGGACCAAAAGATTGATTTTATTTGCATGTTGAAATGTCACTATGTTTTCACCAATGTGGATAAAGCTGCTATCTGTATCCTAATAGAATTGTTCCTATAGACATGTGACATGTGCTCTCATTTTTGTGTGTAAACATCAGTTCAGTTGACAGGTCTTTGTACAGGTCTATTTTAATCATCACAGGAAACTGCCACACCATTTTTCCAAATATTTTATTTTCCTGCTTTACAATACCTATGAGTTTTTAGTTGCTCATGATTTTCACCAACATTTGACATTAGTTTGTTTACTTTCAGTCATTCTGATTAATGTGTTATTGTGTTTCCATTGGAGATGCCTTTTGACATTGAGGACACTCTGTTGTCATAGTTCTCATCCATTTCCTTGAATGGATTCTCCTAGAGTGTTTCTGGGTGCTGCGTTCTACTGGAATTTTGTTCTAAGGAGCTGCATCTAGAGGGAATGTCAAAATGCACATAGAAATAATTTGCAAATAAGGCTGATAAGTTGGTTCCAGTACTCAATCTGAGAATCATCTACATAGCTAATTTTACCTGTCTATGGGACCGAGGCCATTTTTTTTTCTGGGAACTTATCTAGGTTACAGCAGTATTCAAAATAGTGACCTACAAAAATGAAAATGAAAGAAAAACAAAAACACAACAACATACACACAGAGGAAACAACAGATTACTTTCTCTAATATAAGTAGACTTCCTTCAAAAAAGTTGAAAGTCTGAACTGAATGAAAATTCTGAACTTCTTAATAACAAAATTTCCTTTTGCCTGACACACTTTAATCTGCCTCTAGGGCTTTTTATTTAATGTCTTCAGACTAAAAGTGAAGCATAAGCCTTTTTGAGTCTAGGGCAAGCCCGCCATCACATTGTAACCTACAACATCAGTGCTCCTGGGTCCCTGCCCAGCACCTCACTTGTAAATCTTGGATTTGTCAGCCTTCCAGCCTCATGAACCAATTCCTATACTCACCCCAGACTACCCAAAAGTGCCTGTGCTATAGAGCCTGGGGTTAGGATACAGCACTAACATCTTCAAAATATTCAAGTCCCTTTTATAAAATTCTATAGTACTTTAATATCAACTATGCAGACCCTCCTATATCCTTTAAAATATGTCCAGCTATTTAAATACTATGTAAATAGCTACACCGAACTGAGTTATGAATGTTTTTATCAACTGTTCCTTGAATTTACAGATGCCAAGTCTATGGGTGCACACATACACACACACACACACACACACACACACACATTTAAGGATGATTCTCAAAATGAGAATCATCACTAAATTCAAAAATAATAATATTGAAACCAAGTATGCCACTGAGCCAGGCTTGGAAGTTCATAGACTTTCAGATTCTGTGCAAATATTATTTTTTTCTTCTTCTTCTTAGCTCTTGGTAAAGAAACCCAAAATGATCATTCAGAAAATGCATTTGTCAACCCAGCTGTATTTAAGGAATTTTTTTTTCTGTTTTACCACAGAATGACTCACTCTCTTTCTACAGGCTTTTTGTAGGCTCCCGTCCTGGAGTTTTTGAAAAGCATACTGATTATCCAGCACACAGCTGTGAGCAGGCTGATCACCCCCTCTGCATCTGAGGCTGCTGCTCTCAGTCAGCACTGCTCCTCACCTCTCCTTTCTCCTTATTGTGCTACCGATGGCATGGCTTCCTGTTGTGAGTTTTGTGTCTATGCCATTGATTTTGAAAGACTTATGCAAAGAGTCCATGTTTCTTTATATCTGAAACCTCTGCTTCTCTTCTTGCCAATTGCTACTGGCACATTGCCCTTATTCTGTGATGTAACTGAAAGATGGAATGAATGACTTGTGAGGAACACGGCAGAAGTGGTGTGCATGCCTGATCATTCTAAATCTAGGGAACAATTCAAAATGCAGATGAATGAATAGGTTAGTGGACAAACTAAGCCCAGAAAAGTATTACTATTTAAATGTGAATTTTTAAGAATATAAGATTTAAATAGTTGTACAAAGGAGTTGCCATTCAACAAAGCAGTTTATGAATACAATGTGTCTTGGTGAAATTTAAGCAAAGGGAGTAAGAATGGAATTAACAATTATAAAGTTGAACTTTAGAAGAAGTAGGAAAATAAAGTTTGTTCAGAGCTTCTCACTGCCTCCTTTGTAAGAAGATTGCTTCCCTTGTAAGAAGATCTTGTGAGTCAGAAGTAATCAAAAAAGTAAATTGCTTATATTTCCCTGCAAGTGAAATAATTTCATTTTCATTTATGAATAAGTAATATTCTGTGGTGTGAATAATGTATATTATATATACATTATATTATATATAATATGAAACATTATAAATTATATTACATATGATATATAACATGTTACTGTACAATATACATTATATATAAATAATTGTTAAGCAACTTGGTTCTTCAGCAATATGGCTGATTCCACAGTTTGGCTATTGTGAAGAAAATTACAATTACCATAAAAATACAGATATCCTTTGGGTATATGTACAAAAATGTAAACTTATTTTCAGATTTTTGAAGAGCCTCTACATTGAATTCCACACTGTTATGCTAGTTTATATTTTAATCACTAGTGAAAGAATGTCTCCCCACTTCTTGTACCCTAGCCAGTATTTATGGTTACTTTCTTCACAATTATTATTCTATTGGCATGAGAAGTAATTTTAATATAATTTTGATTTGCATTACCTTTATGGCTAAAACTGGTGAACCATTCTTCATGTATCTATTGTGAGACATTGGTGGAATTGGAGATCAAAATATCTAACAAGTTAAGCTCAAATAGCCAAAAATCATGTTTTCTCTATGTGGAATTTGGACTTAAAAATATACACGGACATAGACACCCACATATACCACACATAAATAGGTACAGATATAAGGCCAGGTGCCAGTGGCTCACCCCTGTAATTCTAGCTACTTAGGAGGCTGAGATCTGAAGATCGCAGTTCAAAGTCAGCCTGGGCAGGAAAATCCATGAACCTCTTATCTCCAATAAAGCACTAGAAAACCGGAAGTGGTCCTGTGGCTCAAGCGGTAGAGCGCTTGCCTTGAGTTGAAGAGCGTAAGGACAGCGCCCAAGCCCAGAGTTCAAGCCCCACGACCAACAACAACAACAAAAAAGTAGAGATATATACACATATATACACACATACACAGATATGCACACACATATACACAGAGCATGATTATAAATGTGGACCTGTTTGGAAGGAAGCAGGGAGAGAGGGAAAGAATGATACAAACTCAATAAGATACATTGTATATAAGCATGAAGATAGCATAAGAAAACTCAGTGAACTCTTTGTAACACTAAGGGTTTAGTTGGGAAAAGAAAGAGCAAAAGATAGAGTGATATGACTAAAATATTACTATATATAGCATATGTATATTATATGTATGTTCATATGCATATATATGATATGGTGGGAAAGAAATAGAAAATAAAACTTGAGGGACAGGAAAGTAATATAGTCTCTGTTGGGGATAGGTGTCCATTGGAAAAGGGAAGGTTGAGAGAGAAAATGAAGATGGATATAGTTGAAGAAATTTATAAGCATGTTTGTAAATAAATCAATGAAACCTGTTAAAATTGTTTTAAGGAGAGAGCTAGACAAAATGCAGTAAGGTGATGTAGAGGATCAATTTGATAGAGGTGCTATTGTACTCATACCTGAAAATGTTGTAATTAGACCACCTGTGCGGCTAACATACACTAAAAGATGTTTAATTAAAAAGTAGAGGTGTGAAGCAGAAATCTATACAATATTTAAAGCCAGGTGCCAGTGGCTCACACCTGTAATCCTAGCTACTCAGGAGGCTGAGATCTGAGGATCACAGTTCAAAGCCAGCCTGGTTAGGATAATCCATGAGATTCTTATCTCCAATAAACCACCAGAAACCTGGAAGTGGTACTGTGGCTCAAACGGTAAAGTGCTTGCCTTGAGCTGAAAAGCTGAGGAGCAATGCCCAGAGTTCAAGTCACAGAACTGATAAATTTAATTAATTAATTAGTTATTTAATTAATAGTAGCCAGCATTAATAGTCATTGTGTTTATTTTTCTATAATCTGTAGCTTGCTGTATGTGCTCCCCAGGTAATCCAAACATTCCTTCCTATGCTGACCATGGATGGGGTAAGGAGGTAAAAGTAGCTATGGAGACTATCTTAATGTCTTGGCTAAGTGAGCCAAGGCTTTGACATCATTTAACATACATCCTGGAAAAGTAAGTAATTACATGATCAGCTGCCCTCTTCTTGAT
This sequence comes from Dipodomys ordii, assembly GCF_000151885.1. Taxonomy (NCBI): domain Eukaryota; kingdom Metazoa; phylum Chordata; class Mammalia; order Rodentia; family Heteromyidae; genus Dipodomys; species Dipodomys ordii. Next base: position 22,562 of record NW_012267292.1, read on the forward strand.
GTATAAATGCATCCATTTTGAGGGAAGGTATGACAAACAGGGACCTTTGGGAAATGCTCTAGAGATGTGAAAGCCTCTGTATCTCATGGGGATTAAGAAAGGCGATACTGCACCTCTTTTAGAAAAATCTCCCCTTGGCACCTCACATCTTTAACTCCCTGGATGTGTGATAGAAGGGGTAGTCTCTGAGAGCATAGCACCTCATCTTCTTTGAATCTTAATTTCCAACTGGTTGATTAGGAGCCATTTAATTAATTTCAGCCCTCCCGTGTGGCTCAACACTTGCTAAGGAGATGCTTCAGGATGGAGAATTTCTAATGACCACCCCAGTACCTCCTGGAAACCCTAATATATCTTTTAAATTTGTTAACCACACATTAATGATCCCTCTATATCATTAAGTATGCTTAAGATTCTGTTTTTCATTTTGTGAAACAAACAAAAATTTGACACATCAGAACCAATTCCTCAGAAGACAAGGATAAGTACCCAGTTTGAATATTAAGGTTGCTATCTAGGGATAGGTTTTAGGCATTGGGTGGTAGAATCTCACTCTTCAGTCAGATAATGAGGTTTTTATGTGATTGTACGATGAATATTAAGTTTTTAGTTCCTCATCTGGGCATTGAGTAGCTTCAGAGCAACTTTGTAACTGCCTTTAACTCGGGTTTCACCTGAAGTGCTGTAACTTCAAGCCCCAAAGGCCTGCTCTAAACTAAGAGTGTCTAAATGGAAAGTAAATATTGCAATGTAAACACTTTATGTCTTACCAAAAACAAATAGACACAAATTAAAAGTAATGAAATGCTTTACTATATTATGTCCACTCCTGGGAACAGTATTTCAATAGCTACAGAAGGTGAAAATCCATTGATCCACTACATGATCTCCTGGCTCTGGAAGTCAGCATGTGTCATGTTCTTATGCTGGAGCCATTCATGGTACTCTCCATCCACCCACCAATGCGCTAAATCCAATGTTCCTTTAGCTCTCAGAAAACCTTTTGAGCCTTAAAAAGGATGCCAGGCATCTCTGTAGGCTACCTTCCATTTTCCCTGTATCACACTGCGCTCTTATCTCTGATACACTCTTTTTTTTTAATCTATAAAATATCCTGGAAGCAAGTGAAGTCATTGTTCATGTCCTGGTCATTGTTACAATCCTAAATCAAGCAATATGCTTGTCAAATTGTATTTTAATAAATTATTATTGGATTACTTAACTAAATGGATATATAAAAATTATTTCAGAGAATTTATGTTGTACAGGTTGAGTTTCTCCTACCCAAAAGAGCAATGTCTGCTTGTCACTAGTGACTCACTTTTATAATCCTCATCAGTCTGGAGGCTGATATTGAGGATTGCAGTTCAAAGCCAGTCCAGGCAGAAATTTCATGAATAAAATATAGGAGTTAAAAGTGTGGCTCAAATGGAAGGGCACCAGCTTGGAAAAGAAATTTAAAATCCAAGGAAGAACATGAAGCCCTGAGTTCCAGTCAGTTCTAGCACCAAAAATAAAATAAAAATAAATGAAAGTAAATTAAATCAAAATACAAATTCAAAGCATCAGAAATGCTCTGAAATTTGGAACTTTTTCAGGATCACCATGATACCACTTAGTAAAAACTTTTTACTCTCACTTTGTGAAATGGGGTGGGGTCAAGACACAGGACCACTGAAATTTTTTGAGTAAAATTACATTCAGATTATATGTAAAAACATTATGAACTATATGCACACTTTGTGTTTATTCAGGTCAGGTCCCATAACAAATATTCTTCATTATGTGTATGCAAATATCTCTCTATATATGAACATTATGAAACAGAAAATACTACTTCTCTCAAACATTTTGGATAAAAGGTGCTCAGATGGTTCAAGCCAAACCATTTAATATGAATATTTAAAATTGTCTTTCTTAGTTTATTTGGTAATCCTAACTCTTCAATAGCAATTGATAACTATCTAAAACTTGACCAAAATATTTCTATCACTTAGAAATTTGTTGCAATGGATATGTAAATATATATATATTGAATTGTATGCAGTGCTATAATTTATAACTGTAATGTATAACTCTTAGTAGTCATTTCACTGGAAATGTTATAAAATGAAAGTTACATGACAACTAATGATAAGAATCACGTATTTAGCAGGAAAATATTAATGAAGTGAGAAATAAAATAAGATAAAACTATACTCCATTTTAAAACATTACTACCAGAAAGGTGAATAGATAATAAGATTATTCCTCATCATATTTTTAACTAAAATATTCATTATTAGGTCAATTTTTGGAGAATAACTTGATCAGACATAGTAAAGAGGATCTAGGACTCAAAGAAAATTAAGATCTGACTAATTGTAGCAAGTTTGTAATAGAAGTAAAATACAGGAAGAACATATGCTTAGATTGATTTCAGCAACTTTGATACTTAGGCAAATGTATCAAATTAGGGTTTGCTAATTTGCTTTGTTTTTATTTAATGGGAAAAGTGATGAGCCTCCATGTGAGCCAACTTGGCAACTGGTGTGTCTGCTTCAGACTATATAATAGGATCTACCAGCAATGAAGTGAAAGCTTTACAGTTAAGGGGTACAAAACATCAGTCAGAAGACAGGAATGCATTTCCTATATTTGTGATAAATGGCATAGCATAATAAATATAGTGCCTAACAATTTATTGTAAAATTCAAAATTGAGAGTTCGGAAGTTCTCACCTCTGAAAAGAGATGTATGTGTGGCAATTGATTGTATCAATTACATCTTACCCATAAACTTACAATTTTGTACAGTCAGAGCTTGTTAATTAAGACAAGAATGGTCAATTAAACAACAAAAAAAAAGGTAACAAGGGAAAAAGTACTATCAGTAAGACCTAAACCAGAGATTACTTGGTATTCATTCTTTGTGGCTGTGTGTGTGCTGGTCTTGGGGCTTGAATTCAGGGGCTAGGCACTGTCTCTGAGCTGTTTTTGCTCAAGTTTAGAACTCTGTCACTAGAGCCACAACTCCACTTCCACCATTTTTTGGCAGTTAACTGGAGATGAGTCTCTTGTAGCCAGACGCTGGTAGCTCACACTTTTTGTCCTAATTACTCAGGTGGCTTAGATCTGAGGATAGTGGTTTGAAGCCAGCCAAGGCAGGAAAGTCAGTGAGACTCTTATCTCCAATTAACCACCAGAAAACCAGTGTACTATGCACTGTTGCTCAAAGTGGTAGAGCACTAGACATGAGCAAAATTGTTCAGGGACAATGCCCAGGCCCTGAGTTAACCCCCCATGCCAATTTAAAAAAAAAAAGTCTCAAGGATTTTTCTGTCCAGGCTGCTTTTGAACCTTTATCTTCAAACCTCAGCTTCCTGAGTAGCTAGGATTAGAGGTATGAGCCACCTACTGGCTTTAAAGAATATTTCCTCCATTTCCACTTCCCAAATATCCAGGATTGTAGCCTTGAGGCACCATGACCAGTCATTTAGTAGTATACTACATTTTTAAAGAATGCCTATTTAGAAGACAAAGAATTTAAAGATTTTTTAATTTTCTCTCACCTTACCATTTTTCTCACAGCCAAATCAGAAGACTTCGAAGTTGGAAAGCTTTGAAGGCTGGACATCAAAGTCTTAAACTTCAACAATTTCCCAAACTTATAGGTTAGTGTTCCAAAATGACCACAAGGAAGGCAAAGAAGAAAATCATGTTAATTATGTTGCTTTTTAAGAAAGATCCAAATCATGGATAGAGATCATTAATTTATTATTTATATGACAAATTTTGAGTTATTTTGGAAAGGTAGAAAATAATTCAGGAAATTAAAGTCAGCACACAAGCACATTTTTTAAAAAAGTAATCATTTTTTGACAAACGATGGAAATAGCTCACTTGTAGTGAAACAAGAACCACAAGATGAGAGCATTAAGTAATAAGTAGTCTTCTGTTCATTTAATTTAAAGCTGTTAGGGAGAATGTAATATTACTCTATTTTCTGAAATGAAAATAATGTTAGATATGTACAATACCGTTCTTTATTTGGGGGAGGGGGTGGAGGCAAGTCCCTGAGCTTGAACTCAAGGCCTGGGTGCTGTCACTGAGCTTTTGTGCTCAAGCCGCAAACTTTACCATTTGAGCCATTGCACTGCTTCTGGTTTTTTGAGAGGTTAATTGGAGATAAGCTCACAGACTTTCCTATCCTGACTGGCTTCAAACCACAGTCCCCAGATCTTAGCCTCATGAGTACCTAAGATTACGATGTAAGCCACCTGTGCCCAGCCACAAATTCTTTTTCCTTAAAGAGTGTTTTCTCTAGTGAAGGAAAAAAAATGCTAATAAATGAGGGCTTTCCAAATAGAAAAGAGCTACATGAAAATTTCTAAGATTACAAATAATATCAATCAATGCAAGATAAAATAACTGAAGAAAAAGTAAATGATTTGAAGTTGTAGTTAAATAGTATAAAACCATTAGAGTATGATTTTTATACGCCTTTTTATGAATATCTTCAAATATCCTCTCTCCATCAGAGGAGGCCAAAGACATATAAAACATTTATTGGACTTTGGACTATTATGAGAAGTTCATCTCTCAAAAGATTTTTTTATTAAAATGGACCACAAATGAAAAGGTTTAGAATAGCCACTGATCTTTGTTCTGGAAATTGTTTTACCTTCATAGCTTAAACTACTCATACAGAATATTTCAATTGGTTCAATTGGTTGTATTTGAAAATTAGTCCATTCTTTACAAAGTAAGGCAGCCAGGAAAAAATGTGTGTAAGTAAAATATACATTTTTCATTGTTACCCTTCAGTCGTGTAGATAGAACTTATAGGGAGACTTTATATGAACTGAGTGTTTGCATTCCATAAAATTCATGTATGGAAATCTTATATGTGCTGGTATAAGAAGTTGGGAACTTTGAAAGAGGAAAAAAATGGAGAGTGGATGCCTCCTGAGTGTGATGACTGTGCGAATGAAAGCAATCCAGCCTTGCCCCTTCCACAGTGTGGGTATGTAGCTGGAAAGCACCATCTACAATCCAGGCACACTCTCTTATGACACTAAATCTACAGGTATTTTGAATTTGGCCTTTCTAACCTCCAGAACTATGAGAAAAAAATGTCTAATAGCAACCTTGTTATTAGTGTTATGTTGAAATAGCTTAAATTGACAAAGAGAGATCTATTTCTTTAACAATAAAAGAACTTTTGTCTCATTTCCCTAATGAGCAAACTGAATCTAAAATTCACAGAAAGAGATCATACAAAATGATCAATTACATTCATTCCGTGGATGGAAGTCTAAGAACTTCATGGTACAAACAGCAGAAAAATGAAAGGGTACCTTGTGTTCTCAACCAACTTAAAATCATGTGACAAAACTGACATCTTAATTTTATAAATTGTGTAAAATCTTTGGAATGAAAAAATCTACATAGAGAGAATTTACATTGGTGTCTTCCTGGAGCTGAGAGCGGTGACTGAAAAATGAAAGACCGCTATCAGTATGGAGTTTCATTTGAGTATGGTAATTATATTCCAAGAAGCTTTTTTTTTTAATTGCAAACCTAAAGTGGAAGTTATACCCCAAGGCATATGAGTATAGTAAAAGAGGAAAACATAACAAAATTATTTTTAATGAGATCTATTAATGAAATGGGCAGAATTACACATTTTATTTCAGTTATATTAAATTTCCTGTAGTTTAGAAAAGATGTAAGAAACCTAATAAAACTTGGTATTTCATTGGAAGAGAATAAGACCACCAAATGAGATGTTTGGCATGTACCAATTTTAAATGTTCTTTGGCTCTGTAGGATTCAAGGATATATTTGTCTCATTAGTTTTTAAGAAGAAAAATCATTTCATTTGCATCATAACTTGATTTATCCAAATAACTCAAAGGAATTGATAGCATTAATATTTGATTAATATGCCTATTTTAACACTTCTTTCCATAGAAATAAAGGAAATTACAACATTTTAAGCTTGGGTTCATGGAAATAAAAATACCTGAGTATTCAATCTTAATAAAAATGACTTAAATTTGTATTTTGGAAAATAAACAGCAGAGTCCTACTTTTGTATAAATATTTTCTTTCTACTATGGCTTTTTATAACTGTTAATAGAATAATAAAATGCTATACAAATTATGAGTAATAGTTTTAAAAACTGCCCTGCTTACCTTCAGTTTTTACAAATTGAAAAGAAGAAAAATTGTTTATAAACACATGAAGATAATAACCCCCTTTACAGATTTTCACCTCAGGAACAATCATGTTTTTGGTTTTATATATTTATACCCCATCAAAAGAACTCCTTGGGACTAAACAAATGAAATTCATTCAGTAAAAATTAACCTCAATGTAATTAAATTTGCAGTAATAAAATAGGCTTGGGTATTGTAAATTAAAGTGATTATAATATGTGTTGCACTGTAGCAGTTATGTTTATTTGGATGTTTATTGTAAGTTTAAAATTGTGCCTTTTCTAAAATCCTACACAGGGACAAGAAAACACACTTCCTCCTTTATTTCTTGAAAGGATAAAACTAAACTGTCATAACTAAAGCAATTAAACTTTTTTAAAGAACTAATTTTTCAATCTCCTAAAAAATCATCATATTACTTCATCATTCTCTTGATTAAAATATTTTGTAGATTTATGTGTTCTATGTTTTGCATAATGGGTGATTTTTTGTTTCTGATTCTAATAAAAATGTTAATTTTTCAATGCAAATATTTTATTTAGTAATTTAACTAATATTAAAGACCTTGAATTTCTTAAAATCTCTTATACTTTTGCAATGAGGCAAAGAGAAATTTGTGCTGGACAAAAACTAGTCTTGCAATTGGTGACAAGTAAAGATGCTTACTTAAAGAAAGACCAATGGGCTTACTTTATTTCTGGGTTCCTAGTTAGATAAATGTGACATATATTTTGATTTAATATCATGAAATTTCTTACTTACCTCATGGATTTCAAGTTATAGATTGCTTTAGTATTTCTATCCAACTAGGTATTCCCTGTGTCCCTTCCACCAATGGATCCCAATTACATGACATATTTGAAGGTGTTTGATTTCCAAAAAAAGTTTCCTTAAATGATAAGCAATGAATGTGTTAAATAACATTATTGGCATCTTTTAAACTAAATATCAGAGACTTCCAGAAGTGCTGAAACAGTATTTTTTCCATTGTGTCACTATAAATTTTTTCTTCATGAATTTTTCCCTGTGAATTATATTTATTTGTATTATTTAATAATTTTCTTGATCTTTAATTAGCTAAAGACCACATTTCACAGTATGTGATAAACTCTCCATTTAGATCAAATCACTAGTAGCATGGCACAAAAATTATTTAGTTTAATTTTGGAGAGTATTTGCCTAATTGCTTTCTCGTAAAGTTCAAGAACATTTCCCACTTCCAATAACCACATAATCATATCAACAGTTATTCTTGATTTATTCTCCATAAAATTTTTATTAATATTATCAAATTCTGTGAAAAAGATTTTAAATTTGTAATTATAGGTTCAGTGACAAGAGGTTACAGTTACATGAGTAAGATAAAGAGTACATTTCCTATCTAGCATTGTTATCCCTCCTTTGTTTTTCCCTTATGATCCCCTCTCACCTCCCCAATACTTCCCTCCCCCCCCCACGTTGTAAAGTTTGTTTTCAGCATAGTGTCTTTTTTTCCCTCAGTTCTTTCTCTTGTAATATCAAGCCAATTACAAATCTATTGACTCATAACCATCCCCACTTAACACATTGTCTTTATACAGATAGAAATAATGTGTTCTTATTATAAAGGTGATATAGAGAGGGGTTACAATTATATAAGTCAGATAATAAAGGAGGAGGTAACAACACTCAAATAAAACAAAACAAAACTATATACAAAAACATATTTTTTTTCCAGAGAGCTTAGAGTGAGACCAAAAGATGATATTCTTAGGAGAGGATCACAAGTCTCAATAGCCATGCAAATATAATCGTATGTAATGATGTTTTTCAAAATGAAATCCAAGAAATGGAAACCAGGTTGTTTATTATTTTTTTTCTCCTTTGGTACTGCTTTTGGTTCCTGTACCCTTTGTCTTGTAGGTTTATGTGATTTGGCAAGGGGATGGAGGAGCATGGAAATGGTGGGAAAAAGGGTGAAATAATTTAGTAGTGATACTCACTAGACACTATGTTGGAAATGAACTATACAACTGAGGGAAGGGGGAGACTGGGAGGGACAGAAAATGAAGGAGCAGGTGACACTTTTCAAAAAGAAATGTACTCATTGCTACAGTGGGTCAGTGACTATTTGTAACCTTCAGACATCCCATTCCCTCTCAAACAATTGTTATGTGTGTTGAAAAAAATTAATCTCCATTTCATAGATAGGAAAATGATGTTCTCAAAAGTGGTGATGAGTTTTGATATCATGGAACTGCCAAGAACCAGAACTACCAGCTGGTGGACCAGTCTGAATAAAAGTATTAACACTTCTGGGAGAGAGGAAGATTGAGCAAATATAGTCATAGAATTGAATGTACATATGTGAAAATGGAACCAGATAACTTAGAGTTAAGATACATAGGGAGGCTCACATAAAGAGTGATATTAGTCTAGACGCAGTCTAGACTATGATAATGAATTGAAACCTTTTTCTACAACTCCTTAAAGATAATAACTTTTTTGAAAGTAGTGATTAAGTCTTCTTCACCCACTGTCAATAATCTTGGTGGATGAGAACGTAAGTTTTCACCTATTCATATACCTAAGCCACTTCAAGAAATGACTCATTTGGGGCTGGGAAGGTGGCTCAGTGGTAGAGCGCTTGCCTTGCATGCCTGAGGCCCTGGGTTCGATTCCTTAGCACCACATAAGCAAAAAAAAAAAAAAAACCCGGAAGTGGCACTGTGGCTCAAGTGGTAGAGAGCTAGCCTTGAGCTGAAGAGCTGAGGGACAGCGCCCAGGCCCAGAGTTCAGGCCCCATGACCAGACCCCCCCCCAAAAAAAGAAATGACTCATTTAAGATTAAATGATAGTCTAAGCCTGGATTAGATAGATTTGGAGTCTATTGAAAATTAGTGTCCAAACTTGTTCAGTTAGGTATTATTTGTCTGCCTTGGAGATTTCAATCCTGTGATTGAAACATGAAACTGCTGACAGAATATAAGTCTTATGATATCAGTAGACACAGAACTAATATCCAATTAATTCTTCCTTCTTTCCTTTTCTGTTTTTAATTTTTTTACTTTACTATTTTACTTATTTTTATGACAGGGTCTCACTTTGTAGCCTAAGTTGGCTTTAAGTTTACTATATCCATAAGGCTGGCATGGAACTCACAATTCTCTGCTGTTAAACTGCTGAGACAGCCCGAAAAAAACTTTTTCAGCATTGCTGAAAAAGCTTTTTTAAAAAAATACTGAGCCTAGGAAGTGGCGCTGTAGCTCAAGTGGTAGAGCGCTCGCCTTGAGCTGAAGAGCTGAGGGACAGCGCCCAGGCCCAGAGTTCAAGCCCCACGACCAACAAAAAAATAAAATAAAATAATAATTAAAAAAATACTGAGCCTAGATATTCACTAACATTCCAGCTACTTGTGGAGCCATCCGAAGTAAATGTGTGAATATCTAGGGCCTCCTTGATAGGGAAATTCAGGATTTTGAATATCTGAAAAATAACTATATTTATAATTTTCCAGGATGCAAGAGTCATGTTGCAAAATGTTGGAATTTATCAGGCTACTTATAATTTATGTGAAAATGTAAAAAAAAAATCTCTACAGAAATTTCTGGAACAACAAGGATTATGATTTTCTTATCTACTAAGGAAGAATTGAAGTTATTTTAAAAGAATAAATTCCATGTTAATATAAGCTATATTACAAGATTCATGTTTGCACTTAATAGAATCCAGAATTCAACTTAGATCATTCTGAACTTTACCTTTAAATGAAACTGACTTTGTATTTTCATACCTTACTCTTCATGATGGTCATCATGCATCCAAGATTTCTTCAAGTAGACCTTCCATTGCAGTGATTTCTGCTGAAACAGGAGGACAAAATGTCATTTCTATTTTGCTTTTGCCTCACTAAACCTAAATCAATTTTATTATTATTAGAGATTTATGAACCTGTACAAAGAAATCATTGAATGTGTATTTTTCTTCTAATTTCTTGGTGTAAGATTTTTTATATTTTATTTCTGATATAGGATTTTTCAGGATTGTGATGGTAATATTGCTGCATTAATAAATCATTTTTGAGTGTGCCCTTTCTTTTTGTTTGCTTGTTTGTTTCTGTGCAAGTCCTGAGGCTTAAACTCAGGGCCTGGGCTCTTTCTGTCCCTATGGTTTTTTTTGCTCAAGTCTAGCACTCTACCACTTGAGCTACACTTCCAGCTTTTTGGTGGCTAATTGGAGAGAACAGTGTCACAGATTTTCCTACCCTGGCTGGCTTTGAATTGCAATCTCCAGATCGTAGCATACTGAGTAGCTAGGATTGCAGTGCCTGGCTTAAAAAAAAAAGTGCTCAATGCAAGTAAAAGAATCTGAGAGTCTTTATTTGCATGGGTGAGCACAGATTTCAAGGGTCCATAGACATTTCAATTTCTAACAGCTTAATTAACTCACCTGTATGTCTACTACAGGGACATGAGGGAAATCGTACATGAATGAGACGAGAAGAGCTCTATGCAACGCATGACATGTGATTCCATGGCATCATAATATAAGGTAAACTTGTCCAAGGGTGACATTTTTTGGGCCCTGTTTTTTAAAAAAATGAAGAAATGCTCAACTTCTCTAGCCATAAAAGAAATGCAAATCAAAACAACATTGAGATTCCACCTCACCCCAGTTCGAATGGCCATAATCAAGAACTCTAATAACAACAGATGCTGGAGGGGATGTGGACAGAAGGGAACCTTACTGCATTGTTGGTGGGAGTGTAAACTTGTTCAACCACCACATAGAGCTCCCCTATGACCCAGCAATCCCATTTTTGGGCATTTACCCAAATGTTTACAAACAAGACCACACTAAAGCTACCAGCACAACTATGTTTATTGCAGCATTATTTACCATAGTTAAGATCTGGAACCAACCCAGATGCCCCTCAGTAGATGAATGGATCAAGAAAATGTGGTATATATACACAATGGAATTCTATGCCTCCATCAGAAAGAATGACATTGGCCCATTTGTTAGGAAATGGAAATACTTGGCAAAAATTATATTAAGTGAAGTAAGCCAGGTCCAAAGAATCATAGGTCTCATGGTTTCCCTCATTTGCAATAACCAGTATATGTCTGAGACAAGCAGAAATGATCAGACAAGTTGATGTTAGGTGAAATGAACCCCAAGATAAGGACTCAAATGTTGTTTATTTATTGCAATAGTTTCTAACATATTTATAAGAAGATTTCTTTGTTGCTTTGTATGTTCCTCTCCCCACAGTATAACTCCAACTTTCACTGTATTTGATGTTGGTATAAGTTGTAGAGGGGAAGGGAAAAAACAAACTGTTTAAATAGGGATACAGGTGGACCCATTGCACCAATGAGATGTACAAGGCGCTATGTAGAAAAATGAACTTCACAACTTTGGCCGGGGAGGTGGGGAGGCAGGGATGGGAAAGGATGGGAAGGGGAAACAAAGGAGAAGGCAACATTTCTTGATAAGAAATGTACTCATTACCTTGCTCATGTAATTGTAACCCCTCTGTACGGTATGTTCACAATTAAAAAAAGAGAGAAAAAAATGTGACTATGGAATTACATTGTATCTGGTACTTCACCTGCATTGATATCTTAACATTAGTATTCTTCTTCTTTTAAACTATTCTATGTTCCCAAGATTTTTTACACACTGGCTTTCCTCTATATGCCAAGATAAAGGCTTTGATTAGTCTCTTTGGCAGTTCCCTTGGGAGGCCTTAGATAACCACTTTCAAAGTAACTATGAACCTGTGTTTAAAATCTGAAAGCTTTGTCGCTGTAGCCATAAGCTAAGCATCTTTAAAGCTTGTGTTAAAACTTGAACATCTCAGCTTTTGCCATATTCAACATCAGACAGATATTCCTGCTGATAAACACAAATACAGGTGTAATTCTGATTTTTACCTCTTTGCTTAAGAACAATAAAATTTATCTAATGAAACAAAACCAATAGGAAAATGATCATTTATGATTTTTCACCTCTCATGGATTTATCTCAGTATAGTTGGCATACTATGAAATTAACACATATCAAATTTCTGAATAAAATAATAGTGTTAGCATGTTGTTTTATTTCAGGTGTTTACCTGAAATATACTGTTTTACTTCATTTTTCTAATTCAAGACACATCTACTCTTAGCTTTATGGTGCTCAACCATTAAGAAGAAATATGAGTCACAAACCACACAATTAGTTTTATTCTTTGTTCATAATTTATTGGCTCAATAATGTAATTCATTATTAGTTATCATAACAGGTTGATACAAATTCGATTTGAAATTCCAATAGGTAGAATTCTGAGATGATCTCCAGATCCCTTAAGTGGAGAGATAGTAATATCCAGACGATTCTGCAGCTATTATCTAGAAATTTCTAATAGGCCCTACTTGTCTTTCTTGAACATACATTTTTAAAAATTTCTAATAGTTACTGTAAAGGTTATGTAAATAAGGTGAGGAGCACATTAATTTTGGAAAATGTCACCTCTTCCCTTGAGCTTTCCCATTTTTTCCCTCCTATCCCAAACCAGAAGTTGTATAGCTCATTTTCCAGATAGTGTCTAGTGAATACCATTGCTTCATTTGTTCACTCTTTGTCCCTCTACTTTGTCCATTACCATCCAAAGATAGGTAAAGGAACCAACAAGACAAAAATAATAGAAAACAGCAACCAAGAAAAAAGTTAAAACTTCTTGTTTCCGTTTCCTAGAGTTTATTTTGATAAATATTTTACATGATCTGATGCACATGGTTGAACTCACATTTTCTATACAAATTATAATATGTAGAATCCAAACCTAAAATCACTCCCACTGCCCAATTCTTACACAAGGCAGGATTTGTCCTGTAGGAAATCACTGCAGAGAAAGGTCACCAGAGCAGTCCAAATACTTCAGAACCTATCAAATCAGCACAATTCAATCATGTCCATCTCAGATTCAGAACCACCACAATTATTAATCGATATCCATCTCAGCTGCCAAATCTGCCTCACTCCTTGTTTCTGAGAGCAAAAGCAACATAGATCAAGAGGAGTGGTTTTCTTCAGCTTCTGCCTCATGACCAACTCCAGGTCTCCCTGTATCCCAGTGTGGTGGAATGTAGCTTCATCCTTTCTTCTTGACAACCATAAATAATGAATTCCTTCAATGTTATTGACCTCAGTCACCTTTATAAATTGGATCCATTTATAATTTGATATATGTACAATCAAGACAAGTCTTTTAATACAGTAATCTCCTTTCTGCATGTGGGCCAAAACTGTGATCATGGTGTATGTAGATCATGTAGTATGTCAAAAAAAGAAATTATCTAGGGCATGAGCTCCTAAGTTCATCATATTAAAGGCCATCTTTCATCCAATCTACTTATTAAAAGAAATTCAGAAAGGTATGTTGCAGGTATTATGGAGCCTACAAAATACCTCTGCTAATAATTCCTTAAGGGAATCAAATGGTGAAGAGTTCTAGATGTTATCTTGGAATCAAAGTGTTCTTCAGCCAACTGGTAGTAGAAAAATCTGATCTCAGTCTTCTATCCTCATGGGTCCTGAGGGTTAGAGAGATGTAATTAGTCAAGTATTGTTCCTCTCAAATTAAATGTATTTTAAATTTTCAAGAGTAATGGGGAATATTATGATTGATACTTTTCTATAAATATTAAAGAGATAACATTTGTGGAGGGGAAGGGAAAAAAACAAATTGTTTAAATAGGGATACAGGTGAACCCATTGCAACAATGAGATGTACAAGACAATATGTCGAAAAATGAACTTTACAACTTTGGCATGGGGGGGTTGAGGTAGAGGCAGGGGGAAGATGGGAAGAGATGAGAGGGGAAACAAAGGAGGAGGCAACAATGCTTAATAAAAAATAGAAATGTACTCATTACCTTGCTCATGTAATTGTAAACACTCTGTATGGTATTGTCACAATTCAAAAAATTAAAAAAAATTTTGAACAAAGACAAGAACACAGGAAATAAATCAATAATTCAAATTATAAAATTAAGATTTAGAAATAAGTCTTCAAAGTCCATTATCTAAAATAAATATGTGACTATCTTATGGAAAGATTTTAAGTAGTAAAGGTAATATTTTATAATTAAATATGTATATATATATACATATTTAATTAAATTCAAGCTTGGGCTTGAATTTACTCTTCCCTTCTTTTTTTCAGCTCACAGCTGGACATCTACAACTTGAGTCATGTCTCCACTGTTGACTTTTTACTGATTAATCTGAAATAAAGGTCTCTCAGATTTACTGCCAGGTCTGACTTCCACCCTCAATCCTCAGATTTCAGCCTCTTCAACCAGGTGGTTGCCAGCAGCACCTGGCATAGAAAAAATAAAAACAGAGTAATTTTTTAATTGGCTACTTACTTAGCCTTCCTAATTAAAGTATTCCATGAAGCCGCTCTGCCTTTAATAAAAGAATATTTTCACAAACTTGTAAAAAGATAACGATTCTTACTTTTGAATAGCAATCAAAAATGAATACCAGACATAAACTATGTATTTCTACCAATACATTTAAAAAATAATATTTGATAGTAATGGCAAACCCTGGGTGCCAGTGGCTCAAGCTTCTAATCCTAGCTACACAGAGGACCTTGGTTTCAGCCACTTGAGGCAGGGTAGTCTATGAGACTCTTATCGCCAATTAACCACCACAAACCTCAGCGGTGGAGCTCTGTCTTAAGTTGTAGAACTCCATCCTTTAGTGAAAAATCTAAGGGACAGTTGCCAGGTCCAAAGCAAGGTCTAGTACTGGCACATCAATATTCAAACAAACAAAACAAAGAATGGCCAAATTTAACTTCAGAAGGCATTAGTGAGAGTAAAAATGTATGAATTATCACATCTTTGACAAAACACATCAGGAAACAGTACCATTTTATATGCATGACTTGAGCATCATTATCCATGAGGACTTCTGGCCATGATTTTCCATGGTAATGGAGAATTGTCGACATATATACTTGCCTGGCAATAAATTGATCGTTTTGTTTGGAAGATGGGTAAGATATTTCTTGTATTCCATTGTTTAAACTCATATAGTTTTCAAACTTGGACTGAGATTTTTGGTGTGAGCTTTTAAAAATGACCCGTGTTATGTTGAAAAATGAACTTTACAATTTAGGCGGGTGGGGGTGGGCAGGAGTGTAGTTGTGGAGGTGGGAGGGAAGGGATGGGGATGGTAGGTGGAAAACAAAGAAAGAGGCAACAATCTTTGATAGGAAATGTACTCATTACCTTGCTCGTGTAACTGTAATCCCTCTGTACAGTATTTTTACAATAATATACTTGGAAAAAATAAAAGAAATGACCAGTGTTGCTGTTGACCTCTTTGTCCTTTCTGAAAGACAAGGTAGAAGGAGATTCAGGTATGTCTCCTAAAGTCACCATTGCCTATCCTATTTGAATAGCTGAACAGCTTCCAGGATTCAGCTGGGATTATAAATAGTGCAGGTGCACCAGAGGCTGAGTGCCTGCTAGGACAGTGTCTGACTCTGACACGTGTCTGTCAGCCTTTCCACCAGCTTTAGAAATGAAAGCTCTCACCAGGACAAAACATGGAGAGAGAATAGCCAAGTGGAGGCTAGGCAATTTTCCTATTGGCAAATACATCTGCACTGATTGTTTTCTTATTAAAAAGGAGAAAATATAACACAAAACAAATGGGGATGGAACAGAGACAGGGGCATAGGGTTCCAGCTCGAGTGAGGTAAACTTTGTCTATTCAGTCCTCTCACTTGACTGTGTAAAGGCAATTGGGGACAACAACTCTGTGACCAGGGGCAGCTGCGGTCCTTTGCTATGCAGTGAAAATCCTGGTATGGATGCATGATGCCAGGAGATGCCTGCCTGGGAGACACACAGCTGCCATCTGCAGGACAAATGGATCTGGAACAAATGATTGAGTAGAGGCAGGAAGAGAAAAGCAATTCTACATCCAGGGACATATCGGTCCTTGTGTGTTCCTCTGGTCATCAGCTACTGTCCTTCTCTTCTCCCCTGGAGAAATTTGGAAACCTAGAAAAGCAATTGATCAGCATGCTATCTCATGTCTTTTCATTTGTGTATCCTTGAGTATGCATGTGTATTGAAGCTTGTTTCTTTATTTCAATCAAACGTATCCATTTTTTGCAGGCACTTATGCTTCGGAGACTGGACAGTCAAGAACATGACATGTGTGCCCTACAAAGTGGAAAATAAGAAACAGAAGATGACAATAAGGATGTGTAAGGAAGGAAATAGTCTGGACTTTGAGTAAAAGAAACAGAACTTGCAAAAGAAAAACACACAAACACCTACACACACACACACACACACACACACACACACACACACACACACACCAATAGTCATTGTTGGAGTGGGTGGGTAGGACTGACTCAGATACATTTCTCTCATCCTTTGTCCTTGGCAGTAAGGCTTGACCGAAGCTTTTAGTTCACTGCCTGTGGAAATTTTGTAAGTAAGCAGACTGCTTGGCAACTCAATCATCACTTTAAACCCACTTATGTGCAAAAATAGAATACATGTCTCTGGTACTCAAGGACTCAAAAGTATATTATACTTTTATCTTTCTTTAACACTCATTGAATAGGTCCTCAAAACTATTTTCAAAGTAGCAACCAAAACACAGGAAAACTTAGCTTGAAAGCAAAGTAAAATAAAGAGCTCAGTTCTGCAGTGTCACAGCTGGCTAAGGAAAACCAAGTCAAAATCAATTCACACTTGTTTTAAATTTCATATATGTTTAAAACTCAGGAAATCATTTGACCTGCATCTGTTTGCAGAAATGAACAAAATTTTTCTTGTTAATGACTGTAAGAATACCCTAGTAGTCACCAAGTAATTCAGATAGTTAAATTTAATGTATTGTTTAAAATGTAATTTGTCTAATTAACTATTTGAGATAGAGTTATAGTTCCCGAAAAATTTGCATTGGGGTTACTTGATATGCTTGTAGGAAGACAGATTACACTATAAGGTGGGTAGCCATACAGATTTTCTTCTTAAATTCAATAAGATTACAATTTTAGTAAAATATTAAATATATGTGCTAGACAGAACTGAAGTGTAAATATTCATATTACAGTGTATACATTTTAAATGGTCATGTGAAGAGAAAGGATCAAGAACTATAATAAATGTCGTAAGACATACTGTGAAATACTTATATGCCTTGATACTCCAGCCATGAATTTTGTTTTCTTTTCATTTTCTTATTCTTGATGTGTGTGTGTGTGTGTGTGTGTGTGTGTGTGTGTGTGTGTGTGTTCATGAGCGCCAGGCCAGGGGCATGAACTCAGAGTCTGAATATTTGTGCTCAAGGCTAGCGCTCTACCACTTGGGCTACTGTTCCATTCCAATGTTTTAGTGGTTAATTGGAGAGAAAAGAGACAGGGAATTTTCTGCCTAAGCTGCCTTTGAACCATCATCTTCAGATATCAGCCCCCTGAGCAGCTAGAATGACAGATGTGTACCACTAGTGCCTGATGTGATCATATATTTTCTACTATCTTTTGTTTCTATTCAAGATAATTTCAGATAAATATACATTAGTACAAGGAATATTACTATTAGTAGTTATATTATACTGGTGATATTTTGCTATTTCAAATTTTGATTTGTTTATGTTTGAAGACTTACCTTCAATTTTTTTATTTCTTATTTTTTTAATTGTGAAAATACTGTACAGAGGGGTTACAATTACATGGGCAAGATAATGAGTACATTTCTTATCAAGCATTGTAACCTCCTCCTTTGTTTCCCCTTCCTATCCCTTCCTATCCTCCCCCATCCCACCCCCCCACCCAATCCTCCTCTCTCCCCACCAAAGTTATAAAGTTCGTTTTCGACATAACGACTTGTACATCTCATTGTTGCAATGGGTCCACCTGTATCCCTAAACGATTTGTTTTTCCCCTTCCCCTCCACAAATCGTACCGACATCAAATACAGTGAAAGCAGAGGTTATACCTCTGAGGGACATACAAAGCAACAAAGAAATCATCTTATAAATGTGTTAGAAACAATTGCATGAAAGAAAAAAACATTTGAATACATATCTTACGGTTCATTTCCCTAACATCAACTTATCTGACCTTTTCTGCTTGAGTTATACATACACTAGTTATTGCAAATAAGGAAAACCATGAGACCTATGTTTTTTTGGGCCTGGCTTACTTCACTTAATATAATTTTTTCCAAGTCTTTCCATTTCCTAACAGATGGGGCAATGTCATTCTTTCTGATGGAGGTATAGAATTCCATTCATCTATTGAGGGGCACCTGGATTGGTTCCTTATCTTAGCTATTTACCTTCAAAATTTTAAACCCAGGTATAATTAATTATCACCCAAATTGAGATTACCTTCTTTTTTCTTTGTTCTGTCCCACAATTCTATCTGTTTTCATTACTATAAATTACATGAGAGCTATAAATTCATTTCTATAAATTGATCCTTGCAGATATGAACATCAATCATTATCATTTAAATTTCCCAATGTAGTCAGATTTCATAAGGACTTCACTGTCTTCAGACTACAGTAATGACATTGTCTTCTTTTCTTTACACATATATGCTGTATCATTTGGAAGGGACATCTTCAAATCATCTGGTTATAATAGGAGTGCCATAATTTTAAACTCAATAAAAGAATGTTATGCTTTACCATATCTCAAAGTCAAAGACAGTCTTAACTGGAGGCAAATTCTTAGTAGAAAATGTAGAACAAAACAATCTAAGATTATTTAGAAATTTTCCTTAGAGCTAGTCCTTGACTTGACTCAAAATTTAAATAATATTTGGTCAATAAATTTGTTGATAAAGTGAATCATTCAATTGTTCCTTCAATAGAAAATTACAGTCTCAGAGAGTTGAAGATGCAGTCTTTCCCTAGGAGTTATAGACAGAGTAATTTGCAGTGAATTACTGTAGA
Source organism: Dipodomys ordii (assembly GCF_000151885.1). NCBI lineage: Eukaryota > Metazoa > Chordata > Mammalia > Rodentia > Heteromyidae > Dipodomys > Dipodomys ordii. The sequence continues at coordinate 41,736 of NW_012267292.1, forward strand.
AAAATTATGTAAGCTTTCAAACCTACCATAAACTTGCATGAAGGATTTGTTGGGTCTGATTGTATTTCACTAGCTCCCACTGCTCTCTTGAATAGTTTGTAGCCAGAATAGCCACCAAATCACCAGGGAAGATTTAACTATAGATGTGAAATCACTGCCCACAGGCTTCTTCCTCAGATGGCAAATGGAGGCAACAGATCTGAGAAAACTAAAAAAGTGGGGGGGGCATCATATCATCCTACCACTAGGCTTGCATTGAAAATTTACTTTCTGGAAATAGTTTGGCTGTATCTCTGATTTATATCTTTTGGATTTATAGTGTCCTTCTACTCAGCAGATAAACAGAAATAAACTTGACTTTTAACCTGGACCACAAACATTTTATAGGGAAATCATTCAAATGCTACTCAGTTTAAAAGAAAACTTGGGCTTTATGGATAGTTTGCTGAGGAAATAAACTACAAATACATGGGATATCTATCTGTCTATCTGTCTATATCTCTCTATATATAGTGTAATATAAAAAAATCTCTTTCACTGGTGGCTAATCCAGAGAGGTGTAATCTTCTATGGAACATATAGAGGTGTTGCTTAAAATAGAATAAGTGTCAGTCTGTCTCATTCACTAGATTCAGGAATAGATTGATTGTCCTGATGGATATATTATTTGATAGATAAGTAATCTTAGCATATATGAACTGGACAAAATGGTTCATGGTGGCATTTCTATGCATGCAATAATGCATTTTGGTCAAATTCATCCCCTTTATTACTTTTTTATAATACTCCTTTCATTTTTAAGAACAATTTTAATAGGTTTTATTATTCTATGTTTACATATACACATAATTGCAATGATACTCTCATGATTATGAGTTATAATAATTACTCAACCTCTCTTTACTTTCTCCATCTTGCCATAGGTCTCTTATACCGCAAACAGCCTTTGTTTTACATTCATATCATTGTTTTAAAATTATATATATATATATATATATATATATATAATCCACAGGGTCTTGAATTCAGGGTCTATTACGTGCCTTTGGCTTTTTCACTCAAAGCCTGTGTTATGCCTTTGAGATGTGCTGCCAGTTTTTTTTTTTTTGCTGGCTAATTGGACATAAAAATTTTTCCCAATTTATCTGCCTGTGCTGGCTTTAAAACACAGTCTTCCGAGCTCAGCCTTTTGAATATAAACCCAAGAACAATGTTTTTTTTCAATGATTTTAATTCATGTTGTCATGTTTTTCAATTGTCCTGTAAGCAAATGCCACAAACATCTATGCCATTTCTTCTTTTATTTTCTCTATAAGTTTCTTGTTTACTTTTGTTCTTTGGAGGTTAGTCTAAGATATGAATTTTGGCTCAGGTTTAATTTTTAGTTTTTAAATTTTTCTTTACATGGGGTATAGAAACCTATCAGCTGCAGCAGTATGTTTAGTTGATAAGAATTTTTATTTTGGAATTGAGTTGCCTTTGCATCTTTCCTGCAAATAAATTAGCAATCTGAGTCTATTTCTAAAGTCATTTTATTCCAGTGTTCTCTCCTCTGTCTCTGTCTCTCTCTGTCTCTGTGTTTCTGTGTCTCTGTCTCTGTCTCTCTGTCTCTGTCTCTTTCTCTCTCTGTGTCTCTCTCTGTCTCTGTCTCTCTCTGTCTCTCTGTCTGTCTGTCTGTCTGTCTCTCTCTCTCTCTTTCTCATTTGGTGAGGCTTGATCTCTGGTCCTGGGCACTGATCTCAAGGGAAGCACTCTACCACTTGAGCCACAGGACCACTTCTGGTTTTCTGGTGGTTACCTGGAGATAAGAGTCTAAGGGACTTTCCTGCCCAATCTGGCTTTGAACTGCATCCTCAGATCTCAGCTTCCTGGGTAGCTAGGATTACAGGTGTGAGACAACAGTGGCCAACCACTCTTTCTTTTATGACAAGATTCTATTCTCATGTATTCATTTCCCATACAATAAATGTTAAAATATTGTCAATGCTCTTCAAATTTAAATGCTGTTCAACGGTATTCAAAATTATTCGTAATAAATGTAAACTTTATAATTAGCTTTCTATTTCTATAAAAGTGAGTGATGAGAATGGTAACTTGTCTTACATTGTATTTGATTTTAAATAAATTTGAGGAACTTTGACCATCTGAAGACATCGAATCATTTGAACCGAATTGTCTCTCTATATTTTGATTTTCTGTTTTTTTCTATTTTTTTCGATTTTTACTTTTTTATTGTAAAAATACTGTACAGAGGGGTTAAAATTACATGGGCAAGATAATGAGTACGTTTCTTATCAAGCATTGTAGCCTCCTCTTTTGTTTCCCCTTCCCATCCCCTCCCATCCTCCCCCTGCTATTTTAATTTTTGACTCACAAATCTTGAATGCTGTTGTTAAAAGTGTTTAATTTAAATTTGTTACTTTTATTTTTTTATTATTTTAAGTAGTTGTATGGACAGGTTCCATTTAAACATAGTTTTAGTATAGTGCATCTTAGTGTCACCTTGTTAATACCTAACTGGTGACATTGTAAATATTGTTCTTTGAGATATAAATTTTAAAACTCCATTGTTAATATATAGAGAATTTTGGATTGTTAATTATTGGTCTAATTATCTGCAATTAGAGTTTGCTTATTAATTCTGTTTCAGTCAGCAGATGTTATTTGAAAACATTTAGAAATCACAGTATCTTATTAAAGGAAAGCATTTCTTCATTCTTAGATCTATAATCAATTCTCATACTAATAATCCAAACAGACATGTTTATCCTGCTTATTTTATCTTGGAAAGACATAATTCTTTTTCAGCAACTTTTATGCCATCTGTGAGTATTTCATTCATGACATTTCTACACTACTAAAATTCATTTCTATCTCTTCTGACTTTACATAAAAGAAAAGATTATGCTCAATTTTGTCTAATGAATTTCTGATATTTGTTGAATATATTAACATGGAAATGATATCAAGTTAATTGTTGAATGTCATACCAAACTTTCATTACATATATCAATTATAATTGCTATTTATATATTGTCCCAGATTCTACTGTTGAAGTAGATTTTTTAATGTTGGATATTAATTTTAGAATCTATATTAATAGAAAGTATTAATCTATAGTCATCTGTATAATGATTTCTATTTGGTATCAGGATTAGTAATGCTTATTTCAAAATAAATATTATATGGAAAAATCATAGAGTAGGTATTATTTTTCTTAATTTCTTGCACATTAAAGTCTATAATTTTAATTTATAGAAAGTTTGAAATTACAGATTAAATTTACAAAAGCCTCTTTGGCTTATTTATATGGATTAAGCTTTGGTGGATTTTGTTTCCAAACATATATCAACATATTTAATAATTTTTGTTGTGAAAGTACTGTACAGGGGAGTTACAATTACATGGACAAGATAATGAGTACATTTCTTATCAAGTATTGTAGCCTCCTCCTTTGTTTGTTAGAAGTATTTCCTTAGAACTTCCGCATCCTCTCAGTGTAAACTCATAGCGATGTTTCTTTATTTTATACTGCTTATAGGCAATATGTAACTCTCTAGTCTTTACCTGTTTGACTATAATTTTATTGCTTTTTTAATACCTAAAACCTAATGTTTTTACTTGATGTAGCTTTCTGCTTTGCATTTTATTTATCTCTGAACTTATCTTTTTTTTTTGCTACTTTCTTATAAGCACTTTGTTTTTAGCATGCTTCTTTTCTCTATTCCCCAAAGGTAGATCCTTAGGATGGCGTTTTCTGATGTCTAAGTTAGATTCATTCAAAATTATTGCTTAATTTTTTCATTTTTTATTGTAAAGATACTGTACAGAAGGGTTACAGTTACCTGAGTAAGATGAGAACATTTCTTATTGAGAATTATTACCCCCTCCTTTATTTTTCCCTTACTATCCCTTCCTTCCCCACCTCCCCAACTCCTCATTGCTTAAATTTTATCTACACAATTTATCCATTTTGTTTATTTTTACTAATCTCCATCATAATTTTTGTGACTTATATTAAAGCAATAATAATATATTGCTTAGTTTCATGAATATTTTGACTTTTAATTACCTTTGTGTTAATGATATTCAGCTTAATCCTCTTATGGTAAAAATATACATCTTTTGTTTTAGTTATTACATTGTTGGGATTATCTCCAACCACAAATATATTCAATTCATGCTGCATTTTCATGTGCATATTGGAAGAAAATATACCCAAATTTATGAAGGCAGAATGTTCTATAAAATGCACAAGTTGATTGGTTAAGCTTTCAAACAATATATAACTTGTATTCTCCAGTCATGTTTGAAAATATATTGCCTTAATTGACAACAAATAAGGGAAATTTCTCCCTAAATACATTATAGCACTTACTAATGTATATATAAAACCTTGCAGTAAACGACTAGGATCAAACAAAACTATAATTTCAATTATATTTAGCATTCATGCCTAAAATTATTTTAGTATCTTGGCATGAGTTTCAACTATTTGTAACACCAGATAAAATATATATGTTATGTATGCTGAAATATATAAATTAAGATATTGGTACCATAATTTCATATGCATGAAAATGTTGTATATGAACTTAATCTCACTCTTTTAAACACCTGTATGAAAGAATCTTGACAAATGAATGTCAAGAATGAAATTTACTGTAAGACAATTTAGCACAATTTTACAAATTAAAAAAGTGGCTTTAAAGTTGTTTTTGTAATTTACCTACTCTTAAACTTACATTATCCTCCCATTTGTAACTAAAACCTATTATGATTGTCCTTAGAATTTAGATAAAATATGTGTTTGAAAGTTTGAAGGGAAGGACTTTAGCCAATATTGAGCTGTTCAAGCATGAAGTACCAGAATCTCATTGACATTTAAAAATCTATTCAGACTCTCCATGAGTTAAAGTATTTCAAAAATATCTTATTATAAAATACCAAAAATAGGAATAGAATATGAATGGCTGGTTATGAGTAGTAGAATATGTTTTGGAGAGAGCATGGATTGGAATAATAATTTCTACTCTCCTGGAACTTCCTATGAATGCTTGAATTTCTAAGTCCTTCACTCTACAGGTTCTGCAGCCTGAGCCAATTTACACCAAAGGGTTTGCTGAAATGTTTTAAAAAACATTTTAGTGTTTAATCTACATACTGACAAATATTATGCTGATTGTACCTATGAGGTACTTTGTGTTAAAAAAAATCAAAGGTTTTCTTATAAATCACATTTTGAGATAAATATTTATGAGTATTAATATTATCATATGTAAAATAGCATAAAATATTCCATTGAATTAAAAACTAGCTTAATTTTTTAGTTATTTACTTAGCAATATTCAGTATTAATAATAGTGATGTTATTATAAATGGAAAGCATGAAATTTAACAAAGCATGGTGGCTCATACCTGTAATTCCTGCTACTCAGGAGACTGATGATCTGGACATCTTGGTTAGAAGCCAGCCTGAGTGGGAAACTTCATCTGACTATTATCTCTAACCAAACATGCACACACACACACACACACACACACACACAGCCAGAAGTGGATCTGTGGTTCAAGTGGTAGAGTGATAGTCTTAAGAATCAAAGCTCGCAGAGGGAGAGACGATGAAGGAGGAGAAGCTGCAAGGTAAACAAGCTCTCATGTAGAAACTAGTTTTACTGTTCCAGTGGGAAATCTAAGGCTAGATAGTCACACCAAGTGTGTCATCATTGTACAGACAGTTTGGCCAGAGAGGAAAAACTGAGGCAGCTTAGTTAAGGACACAGATTCGAGCAGCCTGATTCACAGTGATGGCAGAGGCGATGGCTGCTATCCCTGGCCTCCAAATCAACAGAGAAAGCCTGGGACAAAGGAACCAGAGGCAGTGTGGGAGTGGATTCTAATCACCACCAGAAAGAAGAAACAGAAATCTTCATCCTGCTGACCACAGACAGTTGCAGACCATGGAGGTGGATGGTCCAGAAACCAAAGGAAAGCTGTGAGTAAAACCAAGATATCCTCATTCCTTTTCATGGAGCAGTGTGGGGGAAGGCCCTTCCCCCACCACTGGAGATGAACTTCATCTTTGCTGCTGACACAGACAGGGCTGGGGCAGCTAGCATAACTCAGGCCCGAGAAAAAGACAATAGGAGCCATTCAACAGGTCAAAGGGATCTGACCTGCTGCAGGGCTCATCTCCACCCTTGGGGAAAGTTGCCCCTCCCAAGCAGAGGCAGCTCCACAGTGGGTATGGCAGATTCTCCTTAGTGGGTAAACAGAGCCAGAGGCTACCCTACCCAGCTGCTGCTCAGGCAGCAACTCCAGCTCTAGAGCAATTGGAAACTTGTTACACATAAATCCTGAGATTGGCTCCAGGTTGGGCTAATTGAATCTCTCAGGAGCTAGCCCATCAGAGTAAAGCTACTGATTTCTGACAGGCCACAAGCCCTACCTACAACCTAACTCCTGCACAGCAACTCCAAGCTAGAGGAAACAGCCACCTCCTTCTTTTGTGACATTCAAAGTAGATTACCCTCCCACTGAACTAGCCTGGGAGGAGGGACATAAACTCCTGGGTAAGGCAGAGCTTCCTTTGGCCTGCTCAAACTGATTTAAGAAACCAACCAAGCCACAGGAAAACCAAACACCACAAGCAAACCAGAGACTCCATCAAGAGACTCATTGCGGGCACAGGGGAGACACAAGATCCCCTCCCACCCCACCCACCCACACACAAATAATTGAAAAACTCTTTTTTCTACCAATTTTTTTTAACTGTTGTCTATTTTTTTCATTTTTATTTTAGGTTTTTTGTTGTTGTGGTGGTTTTTAAATATTCTCTTTATAATCTTTTCCCTTTTGTTCTTTTTTGTTTTTGTTTATTTGTTTGTTGGGTTTTTGTATTACTTAATTGCTGTTATGTTCATCCCCAGATATATACCTGTCTTCGATTATTAGACTTTATCATCCATTGTGTGCATACCTAACTCCATTAATTGTAGAATTATTTCTTTATACTTATATAATTTTTAAGTGTTTTGTTTTTAAGTCTGAATGTTTTATTTCTTTTTGTGTGTGTGTGAAAATACCATACAGAGGGGTTACAATTACATGAGCAAGGAAATGAGTACATTTCTTATCAAGCATTGTTGCCTCCTCCTTTGTGTCCCTGCCCTTCCACACACACAGACCCCCATTCCCCAGGCCAAAGTTGTACATCTCATTTTTGCAATAGGTACTCCTGTATCCCTATTTAAACAATTTGTTTTTTCCCTTTTCCCCCACAAATTACACCAACATCAAGTACAGTGAAAACAAGTGTTATACCGTGGAAGAGGGACATACAAAGCAACAAAGAAATCATCTTATAAAATATGTTAGAAACAATAGCAAGAAAGAAAAACCATTTTAGTCCTTAACTTGGGGTTCATTTCACCTAACATCAACTTATCTGATCATTTCTCCTTGTCTCAGACATATACTAGATATTGCAAATAAGGGAAACCATGGGACCTATGATTCTTTGGGCCTGGCTTACTTCACATAATATAATGTTTTCCAAGTATTTCCATTTTCTAACAAATGGGGCAATGTTATTCTTTTCTGATAGAGACACAGAATTCCATTGTGTATATATACCACATTTTTTTTGATCCATTCATTTACTGAGGGGCATCTAGGTTGGATTTTTATTTTCACTTTTCCTTTTTCTTTATCTCTCTTCTCTTTTCCCTCTATCCCTTCCATTTTTCTGAATTGCTCTCTTACTTTCCCTCCCTATATTCCTCCAATCTTATTTTCTCCTCACAATTCTCCCTAAACCTATTAATTTCTGGTCTGCTGACTCCATTGATTTTTCTTAGTCCATTGAGCCCTAGTTGTTGGTTGTTGGACTAGATTGTATCTGTTGAACTAGATTGTATCTGTACTCACTTTGACTGGGTCAAACAACCTGTGCAACTACAGGGCTCTGGTTGATGCTTGCCTTAAAATAGTGTTCTAACTTGGAATTGGTTTGGCTATCATAACCAAATGGGCAGAACAAGCAGAAACACAAGAAAAATAGAAAGTCCAGGTATTTCAACTCCTGCTCATGACAATCTGGCAACAGAGAAGTCAATGAATAACCAAGAGAAGATGTCCCAAAATGCTCTACAAACACTACTTGTAAACATACTGAATAAAAAAATTGAAAGCCTGCTAACACCTCAGTGTGAGTGAGATAGGGAAATGCGTGAGCATGAGGAGGCTAACCAAAGATTAATACAGGAATATCACAAGTGTGAGGAGGCTAACCATTTTTCTAAATTGGGGAGAGGAAGGGAAATAACAAAGTGCTCAAATAAGGATACAGGATAACCAATTGTTACAACAAGATGTACAAGAAACTATGTTGAAAATGAACTTTATAATATTGCGGGGTGGGGGGAGGGAGGGAGGAGTTGGGAGGTGGGTAGGAAAGGGATGGTAGGAGAAGAACAAAGGAAAGGGTAACACTGCTCAATAGGAAATGGATCCATTACCTTTCTCATGGAACTGTAACCCCTCTGTATAGTATCTTTACAATAAAAATATATTTAAAATAAAAAAAAGAATCAAAGCTCAGTCACAGTTCTGCAGCAAGAAACTTCTTGAGACTATTATCTCTTATTAGCCACATACACACACGCATACACAGTGTTAACTTTGAGGTCAAATTAATATAAATTTGAATTTTGTTTTACATTTTTGGCTGCTTTCTACTGCATAGTTGAAGATAAAGTATTTTTATGCCTATTGTAAGATACAAAGGCAATAAAATTATTTAATGAATTAAAAATTGGAATAAATGTTGACTGGAAAAATATTTTATAGGAATAGAAAAGAAGCAAACAAAAACTATAAAGAAAACAATAAGCCAGGTGCTGGTGTCTCACACTTGTAATCCTAACTACTCAGGAGGCTGAGATCTGAGGATCACGGTTCAAAGGTAGATGGGGCAGGAAAGTCCATGAGACTCTTATCTCCAATTAACCAGCAGAAAACCAGAATTAGTTCTGAGGCTCAAATAGTAGAGTGCTAATCTTGAGCTAACTTACTAAGGGACAGTGCCTAGGCCCAGAGTTCAAGCCCCATGACCAACAAAAAACAAAACAAAAACAAAACAAAATTAAAAAAACAAGTAAAATTAAATGTAAAATAAATGAATACAGTCCTGTATGGGAAAGAAACAAAACATGGATACAAAGATAATTAAAAGCACAGGCTCTGATTAAAAAAAAAAAGAAGAAATTCCAAAGAGATAAAGATGGGGCCTTCCCAGGGAAAATATAAAATTCTATTGCCTGGCTCACGAAAGACCTACGTACTAAGAAAAAGAGAGAGAGAAGAAAAAAAAGCTTGCAATTTTACACCAAAGAAATGTAGCTCTGTACTTTCATACATAATCAAAGCTTTTACTTTTTAACCCTTTCTAACTTATTATCGTTATTATTGTTATTAATATTATGCAGTTTTATAAAGGGTTTACAACTAAAATTTTAAGGAAAGATTGATTCTCAGGTATATTAAATAGTGAAGAGTTCTCATCCCTAATAAGTGAACAGCCTGCTGGATGAGCCACACACTGGCCTCTCCAAAACTACATGATAATATCCAAACCCCAAAATACATTGAGTGGCTAGAAGGAAGTTAAATTAAGTCCTCAGAAGCAAACAGTAAGGCAGTGCAAGGAAGTCAACTCTCAGCTTAGACCTCCACACTGAGTCCCTGTAAGTTTCAGGCTGCAACTGAAGAGCACATCTATAAGGTTTCCAAGAATTACAAAAAAAAAATAGAGTTTTCAACAGCAATCCTAAAAATTACACAGTAGCAGGATATGTAGTTCTTTATCAGTTATCGAATATTTGTCATTCAAAGAAGAACCAAGAAAAAATATTTAAAGACTACTCTAGCCTTAAAGTATACTGATGGAGCAAAGTCAAGATAATTTCAGTGGTAGGTTACTGCACACCAGAACAAAAAACCACTTAATTGCTGAAAGTAAATGCAATGACAACTCCTATCTTGAGCAAAACTGTATTATTGCAAAAACAACTTTTTAATGTGGATGTTGCAGATGAACAAACCCCTACATTCACGTCACAAAAATGGTGGATAAAAATTTACCCTTTACAAAGAAAAAAAGAGCACCATAAATTCTAAATATTTAAATAGGGATAAAATCATCTCTGTTTCACTGAATTTCTTAAATGGCTATTATTTGTTAATGCAGTTTTACTATGCTTAGATGTACGTAGCAGATGTAAATAGCATTATAAAATATGGCACTAGAGTGCAGGAAACTATGTGCCTGCAAAGTTTTTAGCTTCTCTTTGGTGGCTTCACAACAGAAAACACTTCTGACTCTCATGAAGGATCAGAGAGAGAACGCAGGACCTCATATTTGCTAGGCTGGTACTCTACAGCCAAACCATGCCTCCATCTCTGTTCCTTACTGATTACTTTAAAGATAGAGTCCCATTTATTTCCCCAGATACACACCTGAGCTTACTTTGAATTAATATACAGACCCTCAATGACGATTGATGTTCTGAAAAGTGTTGGTTGTTTATTAGTCATTCACATAACATAGTTGGTGCAATATTTATTTGATATTATCTTCTATTTTTAAAGTGGTAAGATGTAGTTAAACAGATACTAAAATTAACAATAAAGAATAAATTAATTAGGAACGCTGACATTATTTTGTAAAAGACAAAGATTTTGAATAGTATATTTTGAATATTTGGAGATACTTTGACTGTACAGTAATTAAGAAAATGTGTCATTGATAAGGCATAAATACCATCAACACCCATAATATTTGATAAAACATGAAGGCACCTCAGTGAGGAAAACGCTCTCTTTACAAAGTTGTGAGTTGTGTGACACTCTTATATTTGTGTTGTTGTTGTTGTTATTGATGTTATTGTTGCCAGTCCTCAGGGTTTGAGTACTGTCCCTGAGCATGTTTGCTCAAGACCTGAGCTGTAGTTCCACTTTGGACTTTTTGCTAGTTAATTGGAGATAAGAATCTCATCAAGGGGCTGGGAAGGTGGCTCAGTGGTAGAGCGCTTGCCTTGCATGCATGAGGTCCTGGGTTCTATTCCTCAGCACCACATAAGCAAAAAGAAAAAAGCAGGAAGTGGCACTGTGACTCAAGTGGTAGAGTGCTAGCCTTGAGCTGAAGAGCTGAGGGACAGTGCCCAGGCCCAGAGTACAGGCCCTGCGACGGGAATCAAAAAACAAAACAAAACAAAAAGAATCTCATCAATTTTCATTCCTGGTCTGGCGTCAATGTGTGGTCCTCAGATTTCAGCCTACTGAATAGCTAGAATTACAGCTGTGAGCCAGGCTACTAACAGATATTCTTATACAGAATAGTAAGCCTCAAAATAAACTTCCTGTCTTCTGCAAAAGTTAGCTTAAAGTAAATCCAAATTCTAAGTATAAAACAAAACCATTCAATCTACAGAAGAAAGCTATGTGACTCCCCAAGTCAGCCTGCCCTTGCTTGTTATTCAAAGGAAAATCAAGAAAAAAATAATATTTAGAAGACTAATATAACCTTAAAATATACTGACAGGAAAAAGTCAAGATAATTTAATAATATGTTGTAGTTAGGTTTTAGTAGTAAATTATTATAGCAGCACTGACCACAGTACATCTTTTACTGCATTATGGCTGAGAGAAACTTATTACTTGTATTCAATAAATATAATTGTTTTTGTTTTGTTTTTTTTGTGTCTGGCTGTGGGGCCTGAACTCTGGGTCTGGGCGCTGTCCCTCAGCTCTTCAGCTCAAGGGGCTAGCGCTCTACCACTTGAGCCACAGCGCCACTTCCGGCTTTTTTCTTTTTGCTTATGTGGTGCTGAGGAATCAAACCCAAGGCATCATGCATACAAGGCAAGCACTCTACCACTGAGCCACCTTCGCAGCCCCTATAAATATAATTGTAAATGAAGCTAGAATGACTGCCTGGACCATTTTGTACCCAGAAGACTGTTTCTCTGCCTTCCCTCTAGTACAACTCAATGGACTCTTCCCTTGCTTTGACTACACCACCTTGATGTCCTTTTTCTTTGAGTTTTCGAAGAATTGGTCATAAACTCAAAAGAAATTCAACATACCAAAATTATGTGTCACCCTGGCTTTCTGAATCTCATCATAAAATGTACAAACTAAACATGGGTGTGTGTTGCTACCTTTAAAACAAATATAAACATTCAAATATAAACATTCATTATTCAAATTCTTCTTCATTGGAGAGTATGGCACTAACATGGATACCTTGAAAAAAGCCAAAGGCAAACTCCTTGCCCTGACTTTTCCTAGCACCGTTGGACACTTGCATGAATTCCCCCTTCCAGCTGATTTTTAAATTTGGTTCTTTTGCCCAAATGCAGCACAGGAGTCACAGAAAAGGTGTCCATGGAACGTTTTGCTAATATTTCTTCACTGAAGTCACTTTATTCCAGTGCAGGCATTTGACATATATCAGAAGTCCAGTTATATGTTGAGCACTGGGAGGTAACAGAAAGTGCTGAATCCTGAAATACTACAAACTCATGCTGGCTGTGGAGCCAGGAGTTGGGCATATAGAGGAGGGATGGGAGAGGGCAGAAATGAAATGACTGCAACCAGGGACAGCTTTTATACCTTTCAGCATCTACTCATCATGTGGGTAACATTCTTCAATTTCAGAGACAAGGAATAAAAATAAATTAAAAATGTTTTTTAATAAAAAATGGATCCAGAAAATCATTGTCAGCTTTCTATTGTGCTAACAAAATACTCCAGACTGTTAACTTACTAAAAGATAAGGTTAGTTTGGAAGCATGGTTTTGAAGGTTTCAGTCCATGTTCAGTTATCCATTTTGGTCCCTGGTGAAGGCAGCCAATCATAGCAGGGGTGAAACAAACTGCTCATTCAGAAAGTAAAACTGAGAGAAGAAAAGTCCAGGATCCCACAACACCCAGTAAGGGCATACTCCAATGGCCTAAACACCTCCCAATAGGTCCTAAAATATAAAGATCTTACCACTACCCAAAACTGTCACCATAAGCATCAAGCCACACAGTCTTTAGGGGGACACTTAGGATTAAAAAAAAATGTAACCTCTATCCCTCATCACACTTTGTGGTTAGTTATATCTCTTCAAAACTGTTAGACATAACTCCCGGGTGCTCATGCAGTAGATGGACAAGTGTCTGATAATTACCAATAGCCAAGAAGCCCATGAAATGAAGCAGCAACCTTAGCAACAGGAAGAAACAGAACAAACCAGGCAGCAATGTGGCAAGTAAAGGAGGTCTGCTTGTAATCACTTTATTTTTTTTGTCTAATAATTGATTTACACCCTTCTAAACATTGCCATCATACATCTTTTTATGGACACCTATCTGACTTACTTTTAGGATGTGGCTATGGAAATTATTTAAGAGAGTGCATTATTTTGATGCTATTCTTGGTAGTTATAATTTTACAGATTTCTTAGTGTTGTTTAATTAATGCAGCAGAGAAGCTAAAAAAGTAATGAGCTATGTTTAGAAACGAGACAATACAGAGAAAATGTTAATGAAATGCTAGAAAAGTACATGGCATAAATTGATCAACAAAAGTGAAACTGTGAGATGCCAGAAAAAAAATGGAAAAGGAAATTTGATGATAAAGGAGATTGGAAATATGAATGTCAGAAAATGTCCTATGCTCTTTGACAATGTTGAGGTCCTGAGCCTGACCCAATGCTTTCCCCACTTTCACTTGCAATTCTCAGTGACAATGATAGAAAGTTCTGGAAATACAGCATAAGGACATATGGTAGAACAGCTGGGATCAGCCATGACACCATTCCTGTCCCTCTTAGAACAGGATGTCCTGTAAGACTTAAACCCAGCATTTCACATCAACTCTGGCATATGCAACTATCTCTACTTCCAGCAGATTCCCCGAGGCCTAGAGAAGCAGCCCAGCCTGGATGCTTCCATTCTATGTTCCTCACTAATTACTTCATGTTATGACCTTACTTCTCGTATCTTGTTACAGGCAAATATTTTGTCTCGATGAAATTAGGGAAAGTAACAGAAGCTGGTAATGCCTGAGGGGCAGTAGATAAACTTAGAGTTCTTTTCTATGGTTCAACCTCTTCTATACTAATTGAACGGAAGTATCCAGATAATTAGAATCTCATCCACCAGGTGCTAAAGCTAATATTCTTTTCCTATGTGTGAATCTTATTCCAGTTTTCATGTCCTTTCCAAGGGATACTTCCCATTGTGCCAAATTTCTTCAAAAACCTATTAATGCATTGTCAATACGTGGATAGCATCAAAAACTGGCATCAAAACCTGGTATATTGATGTCTTAGAAGTTGCAGTTCCTACCAGTTTAACAAAATATGTGATTATTTTCATAATTAATGAAGAAGGCCAGTTTATCCTAGAATCAGGAAAAGGGCAAAAGCTCACGATATAATAACCACCAGTAACTAAATCCCTACTGTACTAAATAATCAGGCTTTGCAGTTCTTGTTATTAAATTATCACCATATCCCAAGATCTGGAAATATGAATGTCAAAAAAGTTCCTATGCTCCTTGACAATGTTGAGAAATAGTTTTATTCTTAAAGTTTGTTGAGTTCATAAGCTTTGTAGATCAAGGTAATGACAATTTGTGTTGTGAAGGTTAAAATGTGTCTGTGACTTTAGCTAAGTATAACTACACCTCAATACTGTGAAATTTATGTAACCATTTAATCTCAATAAAGAAATATTTGGAGAAAACAAATTGCATCCATACATTTAACTAAGAATTAGACTTTTTTCATGATGATAACATTTTTAAGAGGGGAAATCAGAACTGCCACACAGTTCTTATATTTCAATTTCTAAGAGTCAGTCAAACAGATTATCTATATAAATCCAAAATGACAGAGGAGAAAGAAAAAAAAGGTATGTGCAATTTATTAAGTATGATGTGAAAATGCAAAACCTATCCTTATTTTTAACAAAATTCCAGCTACAATATCTAGAGAGATGCTTTCATATTCATCTTCACTGTTCACTAGCCAGCAGAATTAGAGATCACCTGAGGAACAAATTTTCAGCAAGAATAGAAGAAATAAGGAGAAGGTTCAAGACTGTCTTATGACTTTATTCTGAGGCATAGTACTGACAATTATAGTACTAAGGATTAATCTTCTTGTACTGTAGAGGTTGTGTGTGTGTGTGTGTGTGTGTGTGTGTGTGTGTGTGGCACTCACATTCACAAAAATACTCTCTATTTGTTTTCTCTAGGGAGCTTTCATCAGAAAAAATACTTGACTTTTTTATTTATTTTATTTTTTGAGTGTATTGCAAAAGGGGTTACAGTTACATAATTCAGGTACTAGCATATTTCTTTCTGAAGTGTCATCCTTCCCTCATTTTCTCCCAGTTTTTTCCCTCCCAATGTCCCACCCTCACAAGTTGTATAGTTTATTTCTAACACAGTATCTAGTGGGTATCACTGCTGATTTAGTTCACCCTTTGCTCCCCATTTCCATACTTCTCCTTCTTCTCCCCAAATCAGATAAACTTGTTCTCAAGACAAAGACGACAAAAATCAAAAACAGCATCCAAAGAGAATAAGCCAAAGGAGGATATATAGCTGCAAACAAATAAAACATCAAAAAACCTCTCGTTTCTATTTATTGGAGTTCATTTCGATAAGCATCATTTTATGTGATCATATACACATAACTATTGAGCCCTTGTGAACCTCTCCTAAGAATATCTTCCTTTGTTCTCACTGTGTGAATGTTTAGAGTGCTGTTTAATTTTGATCTCTCATTTGAATTTTTACTGTATGTATACTAAATATTTTTCTACTGGTTTTTAGATTCTTGAACAAGGGTTAATCAACCAAGTACAAATGAATGAATGAGAGAAATTTGTTCAAATTAGCAACATGAAATCATGAGTATGAATATAAAAGAGCATTAACCCTAAACTATCTAAATAAATCTGGGGGTGGAGGGCAGGAAGGAGGAAAGAAGGAAAAGTCAGAGAGGAATAAAAAGGAAGAGGAATGCCAATAAGGAAAGAAAGGAGAGAGGGTGGAAGGAAGAAAGGGAGAGAAGGAAGAAGGGAAGGAGGGAGACAAGTTAGGGATTTCTTTCTCTCATTTCAGACAGTATTGCATGAGCATCTGCCATGCAGTATTTGAAAAGTCAAAGAAGCTTAGTGAAATTTTTAGTCTGAAATCTCTTTCTGCAGAAAATGTACTAACCCAGGTTGATGAATCTTGTAGATTTGATTTACCAAAAAAAATCATTTTAATTGAAAACATGTGAAAGGAAAGGTTGTAATTAAAAATCTGCAAAAATATTGACTTTATAAGGACTCCTAATCAAATTGCTTCTTTGGGCCGAGACATGACTGTTAGTATTGCTAAAAATCTAATTCTGAGGAAGATATTTAGTAGTATAATTAATTTCAAAATGCAATCATTTGAAAAAAAGAAATGTCAGAGCAATTCTTCCAGGAGTCACTAGTAGAGTTCCTGTTACAAACTCAAATAAAATAACAATATGGTTATGCACATCTTTTTATTCAATCACTGTTCTAAATTTGAAAAAAATGCAAATCCTAGAAGCACTTCACTTAATTAATTGCAAATGGGAACTTAAAAATCAATATTAAAATGTTTTTGACAGCTTCCTCTTTTGTATGGGTTCAGTTGTTTGAGATATTATTTGAAGAAGCAACAATGAGTTGAGAAAAGGTTATGTTGATTGAACAAGTAGGTGCAAAAAATATGAGTGCTAACTTTAATTCCAACAAAATAGTAGCATGTACATTTTAATGACAACTTCTGAACTGTCATTTGGTTGAAGTGAGCCCTGAATTAAATTTCAGTTTTAGTTTGTTCCTCAATCTATGTTGCAACAGGTTATGCCAGTATCTACAAGCAGGGTAAAAACTTGTAGAGTTAAATATATAATCTTATATTTTTAAATTTTTTCTCATATATTCGAATTAAAAACATCTCCATGATCCCAGGTATGAATGGTTCACAGTTGTAATCCTCACTACTCAGGAGACTAAAATCTGAGTATCAAGAGTCGAAGCCAGCCCAGGCAGGAAAATCCATAATACTCTTTTTCTCCAATTAATCATCATAACAACTACAAATGAAGTTGTGGTTCAAGTGGTAGAGTGCTAATGTTAAAAAAAAAAAAAAGAGCTCAGGGACAGCACCCAGTCTCTGAGTTCAAGCTGCCAGATTGACCCTCTCCTTCTCCCCCACACACATACATACATACAATTCCACATGGGCTTTATATCTGAGTGGCAGAATTGGAAAAATACAGTTATAGTTAAAATATTTCTACCCATCCCCCTACCACCCAAAGGCTAAAAAAAATAAAGATTGGTAATTTCCTATCAGTTAAGGGACTATAGATAAATTCTTCCCTCTAGGAATTTTCTTTCTTAATTTTAAACTCAATATTCCATGCACCATCTTGATTGCTTTTTCCAAATGATAGGCTAAGCCTTAACCCAGAGAATTAACTTCTTTTCCTAAGGCACTGCTCAGAAATGCCTGGCCTGGGCTCAGGCAGCAGGCATTTCTGAATACCCTGAATACTCTGTTGTTATGAAATTGCGGGATCCTTACAACAATTGAGTAAAGAAATTTACAAAAAAAAAAAAAAAACTTTAATGCTTTGACATTTAATCCATAGCAGAACCTTTCATATGGCAAGTATCATTCAAAACCACCCAACAATTTTAAATCCGAATTTCCTGTTGAAATCTATACTTGGCTTCTTGCAGGGTGAGTAATTCTGCTAGTCTAGGCAGGTAGTATGGCCCCATATGAAGCACAAATGAATAGGATTGAAATTATCCCCATTAGAGTTGAATAATGATTGGGCTTCTTTTACATTATATGACTACATTAAATGTTATTTGTATGTGTGTTTGTGTGTGTTGCATGTGTGTAAAAAGCAGAGAGTCATCAGGAAACAATTATTTTGAGCTCTCAAATATAAAGGTGTCTGAGATTTGGTTCCAATGAACCAATTGTTCTCAATATTTGGATCTTAGATTCCTATTAAGCTGGGATAAGCTGAAGTAGTAATAATGATTATACTCTTTTTTTCTTTATTTCTACTTTCCTTGTGCCGTTTAGTTTACGCTGCTGGTGTCTTTAGTGTTGGAGTAGCGATCATTATTTCATTCTTACCATTTTAGGAAAGTTTAGAATCATGTTCAACTAACTCTCTGTCAAAAGATAAGATTTAATATTTATGGATTGGACAGCAATTCCAGGAGATTATGTTTTAATATCATTACTTAGATCTCCATAACATTTGACTATTCCTTTCTTCCTTGTTTCTTCTCTTCTCCTTTCCCCTCTCCTCTCTCCCTTCCATCTGATCTTTCTTCCTCCCTCTCTCTCTCCCTTTTTTCTTCCCTCCCTCCTGTCTTCCCTCTCTCCCCCCCACTCTCCCTCCCTCCCTCCCTCCCTCCCTCCCTCCCTTCCTTCCTTCCTTTCTTCCTTCCATTATTTTTAATTTGGGCCATAAAATGTGTAAATTGTGATATAAATTATGGTTATTTGTCTTGGTATATATTGTTACTCCATATTTATTAACTGAATGAGTGTTGATATTATAATTTATCTCTTTGCATAGTCATCTATAATGGAAGATGCTACCAAAATGAACTATTATGACAACTAATAGAAAATAATACATATTAATCAGTTAGACTAGTCCCTGGCACTATGATTATTTTCTATAATTATGCTATTCTTATTAATTTAGCAAGTATATACTGAGTGGCAAATTTATGAGCCCAGCAGGCAACTCAACCAGAGGCTTAGAGACAAGTTAGTCAGCTAGAATAAACCCACTTGCTGACCTACAGGATTGTGAACAAATTTCAAGACTTTGAAAGTAGCAGAATATAAAAATGAATTGCTTTAAATTTTTTTTAAGTTCCTGTGAAATTGTGCTTGAACTGAGACGGCACATTGGCCAAGAACTTCCTTACAACCGTTCCATGAGCACCCTTTTCCCACCCCAATGATGTTCTTTGTTTTCTCTGTATTTTCCACCTTTATTATTTTAGAAAGAAATATAATCTTACGTGTGCTAGACTACAAATCCTATATGGCACTAATCTCTACACATCATTTAATGTTGCATTTCCCTTGTATATAAAAGCAGCTCTTAGGAAAGAAAATATAGAAGGATAAAAGGACATATTGAGAAAAAATGTAAAAAGGGCCTATTGAGAGTAAAAACCTTGGATATGTCATGCATTAAGAACTCCTAGACAAGTGTTCTATTTTACCATACATCAATGATATTAGCATCATAACCTCATTTTCTGAGACTGACTGAGCTAGTTAGATGCCTAGAGCCTTTCTAATGGTTCCTGAATATATTAATAGAAACTGGTAAAAAAATATGAAGCTTTAGGTAGGTTCTTCAATTCTTCTGTAATATGAACTTAGAAAAGACTGCAAGGATGGCAATTTAAAGAAAGACATATCACTTGCTGTGGACAGGAGTGGATTTACTCCACCCCACTAAAAAAGGTACCAAAGCTATCACATCCAATGGCACTATGTAGAACCAGAGTCTTACTGGAATAAAGTTAGAGGAAAATATGAATATAAATCACAGACTAAATTGATAATGTAGCAGAAACCAAGATTAAAGATATGCACAGCTTAAACTAAAAGGGCACAGGGAAAACAGAATGAAATAAAAGAAGAATATAATACTTCTGAGCAGCAGGAATAGAATATGCAACTCTTCTACTGTGAATGTGCCTGATGTATTTATTTTTCTTTTTGTCAGTGTTGGGGCTTGAACTCAGAGCCTGAGTGCTGTCCCTGAGCTTCTTTTGCTCAAAGCTAGTGTTTTATCACTGGAGCCACTTCTGGCCTTTTCTGAGTAGTTTATTGGAGATAAGAGTCTCTTGGACTTTCCAGGCTGGTCTGGCTTTGAGCTGCAATCCTCAGATCTCAATCTCCTAAGTACCTAGGATTACAGGTGTGATGAGCCATTGGCATCTAGTTTGATTTTCTTTTCTTTTCCTTTTTTTTTTAAATAAAAGTGAAAAGTGATTCATCAGACAAGTTTCTTGATTTTGGTTAGGGCTATTGTCTGGATTCTAAAAGTCTAGGTCAGTACCCTCTGATCCAAGGCTAAGGTTCGCCAGAGCCATGATTCAAAAGTGAGTCACCAAGTAGATCCAGAAGTCAATGCCTCTAACCAAAGAGGAGTATTCATGGGTATTATGATCTGGTGTAATGCACTACTGGAGTTTTGGATTCGTTAATTATCTATTATGCTTTCTTTTTTCAAGTACTCCCTGTTGGAAGAGGATTGGCCTGATTATGTTTCACCATTTGAAGTTTATGGCTTTCATTGGTTCACAATGTTGAAGGATTATTTTCTTGAGTCCCATCCTTATCTAATTAGATAATTAAGAGACAATTCTGAAATATATGTAATCACACACAATGTGAATTGGATTGCAGGGAGAGGCACTAGACAGAATATTCTTGTCTCAAATTTCTTCAATTAAAGTCCTGTCTTCTAATGTGATGAGGATGTAGTTAATGTAAAAGAGTGGGGCTCTGAGCTTTTTAAGTAGAGATAGAGAAAAGTTTTATTGTTTCTTTCCCATGTCTACAAGTCAGGAGAAAGCCTTCAGTAGGACTTAACCTGGCTGAACCTTACCCTTGAGCTTTTCAGCCTCCAGACTGTGAGAAAATAAAGTTTATTGTTTAAGATACCAAGCTGTTGGCATTTTGTTTAAAGAAGCTCATGGCACTACATATATATGTGTATATACATATATGTACACATACATATATATAAAATGCATGTGTATATACATATACAAATATGTATATAAGTATAAACATATAAATCTGTTTATTTATTCATGTAAAGATGTATATACAGGCAAGTCTTATAACCTTTGAGTTTTGAAGATATATTTTTGTTTGTGCTAATACATTTTTCAGATTCTTGTTTTAAAACATTTTGAAAGGAATAATATTTACAATATAAATGTAAAATAATGTTTACAAATAAATAAGAATAATTTTCTAAAATACTAAGTAACTACAATATAACATTTTCAATACTAGGAAAGTTAATGAATAGAGATGCTCTCTAAAATTGCCAGGCTTAACACAAAATATTAGGACAATGCTGTTGCCACATGCATTTTGAAGAACTAATTTTTATTATGGATGAACCCAATTTTATTGATCTGTTGTTTATTGTATTACATAATAGGTGTAAAAGAAAAAATACTTTCAGTTAATGCTGAGGTACATTGTTCAAATATTTTACAATTAATGCCTGCAGAAGCAATGCGTAAATGAGATCAGCCAATTTCTTCCAGTCTGAAGCAAAGGAAAACTAAAATAAATGCTATGCTTCAGAATATTGCTTGAATAATAATTTCAACTCTCTGTGTTATAAGTAACAATGATGTCACGTATGGTGCATATGTACTTTGAAAGGAGCCTGAGATAGGTTGACAAACATAAAAATACAGTTTGAATTTAAATTTACTTTTGACACATAGCATAAAATGTATAGAGACTGCTTAAAAATAAGTAATTAGCATAAGGACAGTATATAATAAAGAAATGAACAATTTTATGTATCTAGAATTATAGTATTTGGAACATTAATGACAACTGACATTTTTACACTTTTTCTTTCCATTTGAGATCTGAGAATAGATATAATTAATCAATATTTCCATAACTTTTTGGCTTGTGTTTATTAAAGTGTCCGGTGAATAAGAAGATGAAGGAATAATAATGAACATAGAATTGATAGAGGCTGCATTCTCTGAATTGTGTCACCAGGTGCACACAAATAACAGCCTGAGGTACTCACAACCTTAGACATGAGCTCTGGTTTATGAACTGGAGAAGGTCGTTATTTTGTGTTTCCCATGATGGCAATAATCAATCTTTCTACTGTATTTATGATGCTTTTCTTTCTTTTTAAAGATTATTTTATACTTGGCAGTATCTAAAAGGGGTGCCTAGAATTTAAATGAGATCAATTGAACTTATGCAGCCTTAGCTAATGACAGAAACCAAGTTAAATGGCTGAAACGAGGATGAGTACATTTAATAGAGAGAAATAGAAGGTTAATTTATTGAATATTGTCATTATTGGTTTGCTTTTCTTATACCATTCTTACTTTATTATTATCTTTGAATAGTTGTGTAAAGGGGTTTCAATTCAATGTGTCAGTTTATGAGTGCAATACATATTGATCAATGTTACTCCTTTCACCATTCTCCCCATTCCTTCCAACCCACTGATTCCTTAAATTTTCCTTTTATACTCTTAGTCCTGATAGCCTTGGTGACAGTCAGGGTCCAACTGAGTCATATAATCAAAATTGTTAAACTGTCATTTCTCATGAAATTGGTATATAGCTTCCACAAAATAACAAGCAACCAAATTTATTATATAAAATAGGCAAGCAATTATAAAGGCATCTGAAAATGAAGGTAGACTCTTATATAGCATCCTGAAACAGAATCAATTCCAAATGGATCAAAAACCTTATTGAAAGGCCAGCTATTAGAGGAAGGATTGGGGAAAAACCAAGGCACCTAGGCAAGGCACAAAATTTCCTAAGTCAATATCCAGAATCACAATAAATCAAAGAGAGGCTGGATACGTGGGACTGTAACAAACAGAAGAGTTTCTACATGTCAAGGGACATAGCTAACAAGATAAATTGAAAGCCCACAGAATTGGAGATCTTTGCTAGCTATGCATCAGACAAGGGTCTCATGTCTAAAATATACTTAGAGCTCAAAATATTAAACCTCTCAAAATAAACCCTCAAAGAGACAACAGTTCAATAAATAAATGGGCTAAAGACTTAAAGAAAGACTTTTCAGGAGTAAGAATGACCAACAGACACATGAAGAAATTGTTCAACATCTCTGGCCATAAAAGAAAGGCAAATAAAAAAAAACACTCATATTCTATCTGACCCCAGTTAGAATGGCCATTACTGAGAAAACCAACACTGACCAATGATGTTGGTGATGTGGCCAAAAAGGAATACTTCTACACTGTTAGTGGGAATACAAACTTGTTCAATCACTCTGGAAAGCAGGATAGAGGTGCCTTAAAAGACTAAACATAGAGCATCCCTATGACCCAGCAGTTCGACTCCTGGGCATTCATCCAATTGATCATAAATGAGGCCACACTAAAGCTACCATCACAACCATGTTCATTGCACCATAGACAAAATTCGGAAGAACAAACCTAGATTCCCTTCAGTGGCTAAATGGATCAAGAAAATCATATATATATATATATATATATATATATATATATATATATATAGTCATTCTTTCTGATAGAAAGAATGTTATTGCACCATTTGTAAGACATGGAAAGACTTGGGAAAAATTATATCAAGGAATGTAAGCCAGAACCAAATAAATATCGGTTGCATCGTTTCCCTCATTTCTTGTAACTAGAATGTGCCTATAAATCTACAAGTAGGGCTGGGAAAGTGGTTTAGTGGTAGAGTGCTTGCCTTGCATGACTGAGGCCCTGGGTTCGATTACTCAGCACCACATAAACAAAAAGAAAAAAAAGCCGGAAGTGGCACTGTGGCTCAAGAGGTAGAGTGCTAGCCTTGAGCTGAAGAGCTGAGGGACAGCACCCAGGCCCAGAGTTCAGGCCCCACAACTGGACCCCCCAAAAAAATATCTACAAGTAAACACACTGGATGGCAAATAAAAAATAATTACACTTGGACCTGATAAATTAAACATGACTCTAAAATTCATACAATGAGACAAAATGAAGTTATTTTTAGGAGAGGACCACAAAGATGAAATAGCTATGTGAATATGATCTTAGAAAGTGATGTTTATTGAAATAAATTCCAAAACATTAAAACAAGAAGTTTTTGTTATTTTTCTTTCTCTTTTCTTTTTTTTTTTTTTGCTGTTTTATATTTCTCTACCTTTTGTCTTGTATGTAAGTTTATCTGTTTTGGAAAGGGTAACATGGAGCACAGAACTGGTGAACCAATTCAACAGTGATACACACTAGACGTTATGTTGAAAATGAACTATACAACTTGTGTTTGAGGGGGTCAGGAGGAAAAACAGAGAGAAAATTAGGAAAGAGGTAACATTGTTCAAAAAGTAATGTATTTATTACCAGACTTACGTAACTGTAATCCCTCTGTATACTAACTACAACAAAATTAAAAAAATAGTTTTTTTTTACAGAAACGAGAATTTTGAATTGGCATAAAAGAGCCACACATGACAATTCAATAGAAAAATGCAAAAAGCATTCTACCCATATGTAACAATGATTTTCAATAACATTACAGAATAATCACATATGACAAAGATAAAGTTTTCAAAGAATGTTATAAGGGTATGTATTATATATTTCATATTATTTTTAATTAATTTTTTATGATTTTTCTTTCTTGTTTTTTAATTATGAAAATACCCTATACAGGGGTTACAATTACATGGACAAGGTAATAAGTACAAGCATTGTTGCATCCTCTTTTGTTTCCCCTCCCATCCCTTCCCATTTTCCCCCCTCCGCACTCCCAATCCCCCACTCCCCAGGCAAAATTGTAAAGTTCATTTTTTGACATAACGTCTTGTACATCTCATTGTTTTCACTGTATTTGATGTTGTTATAATTTGTGGAGGAGTAGAGAAAAAACAAATTGTATAGATTTTATTTTAAATGAGACATATACTCCTCATCATATGGAAAAATACTAGTCCCATATATTAAAACATCTAAGTATAAAATTGAAAACCATATGATTCTAAGAATAAAAGCTTTGTGATTTTAGACCATGCAAAGATTTCTTTATTTTTTAATTTTATTGTGAAAATACTGTACAGAGGGGTTATAATTACATGGGCAAGTTAATGAGTACACTTCTTTTTTTTATTTTTTTTATAATTTTATTTGTGCCCATACTGTACAGAGGGGTTACAATTACATGGGCAGGATAATGCATACATTTCTTACCAAGCATTGCAGCCTCCTCTGTTTACCCTTCCCATCCCTTCCCAGCCTCCCCCCCCACCAACGTTGTAAAGCTCGTTTTCAACATGACAACTTGTACTTCTCATTGTTGCAACAGGTCCACCTGTATCCTTAAACGACTTGTTTTTCCCCATCTCCTCCACAAGTTATACTGACATCAAATATAGTGAAAGCAGGGGTTATACTGTGGGGGAGGGACATACAAAGCAACAAAGAAATAATCTTATAAATGCTTTAGAAACACATGCATGAAAGAAAAAAAAACATTAAAATACATTTCTAAGGGTTCATTTTCCAAACATCACATTATCTGACCATTTCTGCTTGACTCATACATATACTAAATATGGCAAATAAGGGAAACCATGGGGCCTATGTTTCTTTGGGCCTGGCTTACTTCGCTTAATATAATTTTTTCCAAGTTTTTCCATTTCCTAACAAATGGGGCAATGTCATTCTTTCTGATGGAGGCATAGAATTCCATTGTGTATATATACCACATTTTCTTGATCCATTCATCTACTGAGGGGCATCTGAGTTGGTTCCAGATCTTAGCTATGGTAAATAACGCTGCAATAAACATAGTTGTGCTGGTAGCTTTAGTGTGGTCTTGTTTGTAAACATTTGGGTAAATGCCCAAAAGTGGGATTGCTGGGTCATATGGCAACTCTATGTGAAGTTTTTTGAGGAACCTCCATACTTGAGTACATTTCTTACCAAACATTGTGGCCTCCTCCTTTGTTTCCCCTTCCCATCCCTTCCCAATTCTCCCCCCTCCCCCCCCCATCCACACCTCACCCCTGTGCCTAAGTTGCAACGTTCGGTTTTTCGACATAACATCTTGCACATTCCATTGTTGCAATGGGGCCACCTATATCCCTATTTAAACAATTTGTTTTTCCCTTCCCCTCCACAAAGCATACCAACATCAAATAAAATGAAAACGGGTTATGCCGTGAGCAGAGGGACATACAACACAACAATGACATATCTTATAAATATGTTAGAAACAATCGCAAGAAAGAAAAAATCATTTGAGTCCTTATCTTGGGGTTCATTGTGCCTAACATCAACTTATCTGACCATTTCTGCATCTCTCAGACATATTCTAGTTATTGCAAATAAGGGAAACCATGGGACCTATGTTTCTTTGGACCTAGCTTACTTTACTTAATATAATTTTTTCCAAGTCTTTCCATTTCCTAAAAAAAGGGGCAATGTCATTCTTTCTGATGGAGTCATAGAATTCCATTGTGTATATATACCACATTTTCTTGATCCATTCATTTACTGAGGCTCATCTTGGTTGATTCCATACTTTAGCTATGGTAAATAATGCTGCAATAAACATAGTTGTGTTGATAACTTTAGTATGGTCTTGTTTATGATCATTTGGGTAAATGCCCAAATGTGGGATTACTGGGTCATAGGGGAGCTTGAGAAACCTGCATACTAATTTCCAAAGTGGGTGAACAAGTTTACACTACCACCAACAATGCAGTTGGGTTCCCTTCTGTCCACATCCCCTCCTGCCCCTGCTGGTATTAGAATTTTTGATTATAGCCATTCTAACTGGGGTGAAGTGATATCTCAATGTTGTTTTGGTTTGCATTTCTTTTATGGCTAGGGAGGTTGAGAATTTTTCATGTGTCTATTAGCCATCTTCTTTCCTCTTCAGAGAAGTTTCTCTTTAAGTCTTTAGCCCACTTATTTATTGGGCAGCTGTTTCTTTGAGGATTTGTAGTTGGTAAATTTAATTTTTTGAGTTCCAGGTATATTTTAGATATGAGACCCTTATCCATTGTTTGGCTAGTGAAGGTCTTCTCCCAATCCTTGGGCTTTCTATTGATCTTGCTAGCTATGTCTTCATGCAATCCCATTTGTCTAACTTTTCTTTGATTTGCTGTGTTTCTGGGTCTTTATTAAGAAAATTTCAGCCTGTGCCAAGGAGACCTAGGGTTTCTCCTATTCCATCCTGTAATGTTTTCAGGGTGTCTGCTTTGACTCCGAGGTCTTTGATCCATTTGGAGTTTATTCTGGTGCAGGGTGATATATAAGGATCTAGCTTTAGTTTTCTACAGGTGATTAACTGATTTTGCCAGCACCATTTACTGAAGAGGCTGTCTTTCTTCCATTCTATTGTTTTAGCTCCCTTATCTAAGATTAGATGGCTATAGGTCTGTAGGTTCATTTCTGGGTTTTCAATTCTATTCCATTGGTCCTGTGGTCTGTTCTTATGCCAATACCAAGCTGTTTTGATTACTATGGCTTTGTAATAGAGTTTAAAATTTGGTATTGATATTTCTCCAGCACTGTTCTTTCTGTTAAGGATAGTTTTTGCAATCAAGGTCTTTAATTGTTCCATATGAATTTTTGGATTGCCTCTTCTATCTCCTTGAAGAATGAGGTTGGAATATTGATAGGTATAGCATTGAATGTGTAGCCAGCCTTGGGAAGTATAGCCATGTTCATGATGTTGATCCTTCCAATCCAGGAGCATGGGAGGTTTTTCCACTAGTTTCTAAGTTCTGTTTTGATTTCCTTTTCCAGGTTTTTAAAGTTTTCATCATAGAGGACCTTCACTTCTTTGGTCAAGTTAATTCCTAGGTATTTTATTTTTTGTGGGGCTATTAAGAATGGAGTTGCTTTCCTGATTTCAGCCAAGCTTTTCTCATTGTTGGCATACAGAAAATACATTGATTTTCTGACTTCTAATGTGTGATTTTTGAAATAACAAACTTAGTTTTAACTACAAAAATATTAAAAGCCTTTGGCTTGTTTCAAGAAATCTTTAAAAAATTGGAAAACAAATTTTAGCATGGATAAACATTTGCTAGTCAGATTATGGAATGTTACCCAATATTGTACATATATATATTAAAATTCAACAATAATGAAGGAGATTTTGTCAAAATATTTAGATAAAGCTTGCTAAAGGATCATGTAGATAACATGGGAGTATGGGAGATCATGAGTCATCAACATAATGTGAATAAAAACTTCAATTAAATGAAACTCTCAATTGAAATAGCTAAGAGTAAAAATGCAAATTTCTTTGTTGTGGCCAAATTCATATTTATATCAATACAAATTTATGAATCAGAAAAATGGGCCTGAGTGAATGAAGACTAGAACTTGAATATATAATCCAATACTTACTGAAGTGCAATAAATATGTTGACTTTATCCTTCTCAAATTAATCTGAGTAGAGAAACCAGAAATGATTTCAAAAGGAGTGTAAAAATACTCTAATGTACATTAGTATGCATATTGAAGTATCCATAATTATTGGTGGCTTTCTTGATGGGAACTGCTTCTTATATTCACTTAAATAAGCAACTAAATCCTTATTAAAAAAAAAAGAAGAAAAGAGTATATTCCCAAAGACCTATACAAAAAAGCATCATGAATCAGAAGGGTTAACATTCATAAGCAACCCCAATAGTCATTAACATGAACATGCATACATATGCTGAGATAGGTCCACATTATGTACTACTGTAAACAATGAACTATTCATGTAACCACCCATGTGAATCTTCATAACAACTGATGAAAGAGACCAAGTATAACAGATCCTAAAATATTCACTTTTACTTATGAAACTTATTACAAATAACATAGATCACACTAGTAGTTTCCAGGAGATTGAGGTAACCAAATTCATCTTGGGAGGAAACCCAAAGGATGAATATGAATTACCAAACAGTAAAAGAAACCTTATGGGTGATAACAAGGTACATATATTTTTACTTCAATAATGTATTCATGGATGTTTTGCTAAGTTCAAACTTGTACATTTAAACATGTACAGCTGTGGAATTTGGACAGATGAGGAAGAATGATGGAAGATGATCAACATATATTGCCTTCATAAATTGAAATGTTGAATTAAAATCCTTCTGTACAACAACTAGATGATTAACATTTTTTTAATTATCAAAATAAAAAAGAACATTGAAAGGAGAATATGTCTGGCTTTTTATATGTCAATTATAATTTAGTAAGCTGTGACTAAAGTTCTAAAGTCTTTTGCAAATTTTATGATTACTGAAAAACACTTTCATTCAAATTAGTAATGATTAATTATCTTGTTTTTTTTCTAAAAATTATAATTGGGATTTAATGTCACAATATACAAGGAGCAAAATATTTTAATAATTGGTTAATCTACCATGACAGTACTTTTATTGATGAGTTAATAGAAGAATGAAGTAATATCCAAATCATAGAATGCCACTCAGCAGGTATTTTATTACTGAAATGCAGAGAAAGCAATGGTTTCCTGTGCTGGCCTTGTCATTCATTACTAGAAGACTAATTAAGAGAAAGTATAAAATTAAATGTCCTGGAAATTGAAAAGCTTTTAACAGTTTTTTTTCATAAAGAAAATATAGTGATAATATTTTAAAAGAGAGCAAAAACATAAATAAAATGAATTATTACTGAATTTTGTAATGTTTTCATGTCACTCTAATTATATTTAGCATGCATTTGCATTCACCCTTAATTTAGACCCAACACACACACACACACACACACACACACACACAAGCTCATCATTACAGATATCGGAACATTTCCTTCTTATATCTTTTATACTAGTTTACCCTAATAAAGTCAGGATATATCACTGGTTTTTTGCAAGAAAAACAATTTATGAACTGTTCATTTTAACTTTTCTAAAAATACATTTTAGGGGTAGAATTATTTTAAAATATGTGCTTTCTGAGCTGTCTTCTTAATGAAATCCTTATAATTTTGGGGTTAGCAGTCAAGGAGGCAAGACCAAATGAAAACATTTTATATTTTCTTATCTGCTATGTTGAAATCCATCGTTGTACTTGTGCAAGATGAATGTGTTCTTGATCTTGCTTGAAGTATTTCTTACACAGTGACTATACTGGGAGCTTTCTTCATTACTTGAATGAATAAGCAATCTCTTAAAGGCACTTTGGATCCTGTCTATCAAGATAACTATAACCTTGGAATCATAAAAGATTGGTGATAAATGTTTTATTCCACTAATTATTTGGCAGTTTTAACCGGAGAAAAATACTACCAATTTTGTTTTAGAAGAATGAACAGAAACTTATGTGAGAGATATACTGACCTATTATAAGATCAAAGCTTTCAATGAGTGAATTTGGGTATTTCTGAGATTCTAGCACTAGCATGTAGTTTGGGCAGGGTAAAATAATATTCATTCTGAGGATCTAAACCAGGATGCAGTGATTGACCTATGCAATGAACATTATCACAGGTTTGGTAGACAAATAAATGGACCAACTCTAATCAAAAAGAAGGGGAATAAAAATAAGGCCCCAAAAATCTTTATATACAGCTGATATGTTGGGGTAGGTTTAAGAAGACATGGTATTTAGTTGGCCCTCAAGAATATTAGAAGGAGTCCAGAGGAAGATGGCAGAGGAGAAGCTGGAGGCTAAACAAGCTCATGCATAGAAAGCAGTTTTAGTGTTCCAGTGAACAGTCCCAGGCTAGAGAATCACATCAAGTGTGCCATCACAGTACAGAGTTTGGCCTGAGAGGGAAAATTCAGGCAGCTTGGTTAAGGAGACAGATCTGAGCACTTGCCAGTGTCAGCAAGAGATCCTGAAACAAAGGCACCAGACATGGTTTGCTAGTGGATTCTACTCACCGCCAGCAAGAACTGACAAGGAGCAGAAATTTTCATCCTGCTGATCGCAAACCATGGATGGCTCTAAAACTAAGAGACTTGCATGAGTAACCCCAAGACATCCTTACTCCTTCTAATGGAGCAGTGACGGGAAGGTATTCTTTCCCCCTCCACTGGAGAAGAACTCCATCTTCGATACTGGCAAAAGCCTGGTCCAAGCAGCTAGCTCCAACTCAGACCTTGGAAGAAAACAATAAGGGCCATTCAACAGGTCACAGGAACCTGACCTGCCCTGCTCACTTATACCCTGAGGAAAGTTGCCTATTCCAGGCAGAGGAATTTATGCCCCTGGAGGAGTGAGTTTCTTCACTGGGTAAACAGAGTCAGAGGCTGCCCCTTCCCACTGCAGCATGGGCCTTGCAGACTGAGCAGCAGGAGGGGAAAAGAAAAACAATTGAAACTCAGTAAATATAAATCCTGAGAATGGCTACAGGCTGGGCTCTGTGAGTATCTCAGGAGCTAGCACCTCAGGAGAAACTATTGATTGCTGATAGGCTTCAACCCTACCCAAAACCTAGCCTCTTCACAGCAACGCCAAGCTAGAGGAAACATCTATCTCCCTCGTTTGTGATACTGAAAACAGATCTCCCTCCCACTGAACTAGACTGGGAGGAGGACCACAAAGTCCTGGGTAAGGCAGAGCTGTTTGCATGCAAACAAAATCACTGAAGGAAACAAACCACAGGAAAACCAAACACCACAAGCAAACCAAGAGACTCCATCAAGAGACTAGTTAAGAACACAGGGGAGATACAAGATTCCCATCCCCCCCCTAAAAAATCAAAGAAGTCTTTTTCTACTTAAATGATTTTAAATTTAAAAAATATTTTCTATTTTTTTGTTTCACAGTTTTTACTTTTGGTGTATGTGTGTGTGTGTGTGTGTGTGTGTGTGTGTGTGCTTGGTTTTTTTAATCTCATTTTAACCTTTTGGTCCTTTTTTATTTTTTTATTTTTTGCGCAACTTAGTTGCTGTTCTGCTCATCTCTAGATGTTTACACATTGTCAATTATTAGACTTTATCCTTCATTGTGTGCATACTTAATTTAGAAATTGATTACTCAATTTGCAACCTCTTAGGCTTAACTCCTTTAATAGTAGTATTATTCTTTATACTTATATAATTTTTAAGTATTCCATTTTTTAATTCTTTATTTTTTTCATTTTTCCTTTTTACCTCTCTACTTCTCTCATTCCAACCTTTTTCTTCTATCAGTATTATTTCTTTATACTTACATAATTTTTAAGTGTTTCATTTTTTAAATTTTTGTTCTTTCATTTTTTCTTGTTTCTTTATCTCTCTTCTCCTTTCATTCCCTTATATCCATTTCTTCTCTTAAATTAAGGCTTGGTTAAATTCATTCTTTCCTTTCACCTTTCCACATTCCTCTAATCCTATTTTTCCCAACAATTCTCCCTAAAGCTATTTATTTCTGGTCTGCAGAATCCCTCTTTGATGTTCTTAGCCCATTAATACATAGTTATTTGATGTTGAATTAGATTGTATCTGTTGAAATAGATTGCATCTGCAGCCATTCTGAGTGTATCAATCAATCAACTACAGGAATCTGGTTGATGATTGCTTTAAATAGTGTTCTAGCATGAAATTGGTTTTACTTTCATATCAGATGGGCAGAAAAAGCCAGAGAAACACAAGAAAAATGGCACATCCAGGTATCTCAACTCCCACTCATGATAATCAGGTGACATAACAGTTAATGAATAATCCAGAAGAGAGTTCCCCACATGATGGTGAGCAAAACGAGGATAACCAAAGATTAATGCAGGAACTTCATGAGCATAATGAGACTAGCCAGAAATTAACACAGGAATCTCATGAGCATGAGGAAGCTAATCAAAGAGTAATACAGGAATTGTATGTGTGGGATTAGAATAGGCAAAGATCAATAGTGGCATTCATGAAATCCATAAACAGATACCTGAAGGAATCCAGGGAGGCCACAAAGAGAATCTGAATGGAAACTAACTGTAAAGGGAGTCCAATGAAACCATAATCAATCACCTAAGGGATTTGAGAATAAATACTGAAAACCAAATTAAGGAAGTGAAGAAGTCCATTTAAGATCTAAAACAAAGTTCCAACAAAGAATGTGAAGCCATCAAAGCTGACCAATTAAAAGGAAAGGAAATAAAAAAATACAGTAGAAAGTCTTGATTGTAGGTTTGACCAGAAGATCAAATCTTGAGGATTGAAGGCAGCTTAAATAATATAGAGAAAAAACACACAACTATCCAAGACAAATCCAAGACATATGTTAGATCTATTCAACATTGAGAAGACACTGTTACAAGCCCTTATCCTGAGGATAATGGGTGTAGAGGAGCACCTACAGACAGAAGTTAATGGTCTAGGAAAGTTATTTAACAGGATCCTAGCAGAGAACTTCACAAATATGAAAAAAGACAGGTCTATTCAGATATAAAAAGCTTTTAGAACCCCAAATAGACAAGACCCGGACCAGACATCCCACCATTACATTATAGTCCATACAGGGTCAATTCAGACTAAGGAAAGGATCCTTAAAGCTGTCAAGGAGAAAAGATCAATCACCTATAAAGGAAAACCTTTAGAATATCCTCAGATCTCTCAGCCGAGACAATGAAAGTAAGAAGAGCCTGGAATGATGTATGCCACACCCTAAAGACAAATAACTATCAACCAAGAATACTGTACCCAGCTAAACTCTCCTTCATAACTGAAGGTCAAATAAAAACCTTCCATAGCAAAGAAAAACTGAAACAATATATCTCCAGCAAATCATCCTTACAAAAGATACTGAAGATGTCCTACACATAGAAAACCAACAAGAGCACAATATAGGCCAAGAACCTGCCCAAGCTGAGAATCCAAGAACCATAGGAAGAACCCATTTGACACAGCCCCCAAGAAGGTGGATAACATGGCAGGAATTACCAAACACCTCTCAGTACTAACTCTCAATATTAGCAGGCTTAACTCTCTAATTAAGAAACTTAGACTATCTAATTGGATTAAAATACAAGATCCTTTTATCATACCTTGCCCATGAAAACAAACATATTCTGAAAGTGAAAGGCTGGAATAAAATCTACCAAACAAACGGCCCCCATAAACAGGCAGGAGTTGCAATCCTAATATCAGATAAAATAAACTTCAAATTAAAATTAGTGAGAAGATGTAAAGAAGTTGCTACATACTAATTAAGGGATCTTTCCTTCAGGAGGATATTACAATTCTAAATATCCATTCACCAAACAACAGAGCACCCAAATTTATCCAAGAAACACTTTACCTCAAATCTCACTTAGATCCAAAGACATTAATTGTTGGGGACTTTAACACACCACTATCCCCACTAGATAGGTCAACCTGGCAAAAACTCAACAGAGAAACTACAGACAAACATCTGCATAGATCAACTAGGTTTAACACACATCTACAGAATATTTCACCCAGAATCAGAATACATGTTCTTCTTAGCAGCACATGGAACATTTTTCAAAATAGACCACATTTTAGGTCACAAAGCAAACTTGTCCAAATTAACAAACATTGACCACAAGGGAATAAAATTAGAACTCAACACAAAAACCCACCAAAGAAAGTCCTGTAACACACAGAGGCTGAACAACACACTGTTGAACCACCAGGAGGTAAGGGATAGATTAGAAAGAAAATTCAAATGTTCATTATTTTCAACAAAAATAAATACACAAATTACCAGCTCCTCTGGGACACAGCAAAAGCAGTCCTCAGAGGCAAGTTTATAGCTCTGAGTTCCTACATCAATAAATTGGAGAGATCTGAAACCAACAATTTAATGAGACATCTGAGAAGTCGATTAAGGATACAGGTGGACCTGTTGCAACAATGAGAAGTACAAGTTGTCATGTCGAAAACGAACTTTACAACTTTGGTGGGGGGGGAAAGATTGGGGAAGGCGGGGGGGGGGAAGCTGGGAAGGGATGTGAAGGGTAAACAAAGGAGGAGGCTACAATGCTTGATAAGAAATGTACTCATTATTTTGACCGTGTAATTGTAACCCCTCTGAACAGTATGTTCACAATTAAGAAAAAAAAAGAATTATCCTACTGGTAACTGAAAAAAAAAAAAGAAATAAGAATAGCCAATAGACACGTGAAGAAATGCTCAGACTCTAAGCCAAAAAAGAAAAGCAAATCAAAGCAATATTGAGATTCTACTTCACCCCAGTTAGAATGGCTATAATCAAGAACTCTTATAACAACAGATGCTGGAGGGGATGTGGCCAGAAGGGAACCCTACGGCATCATTCCACTTTGGAAAGCAGTATTGAGGTTCCTCAAAAGACTCTACATAGAGCTCCCCATGACCCAGCAATCCTAAATTTGGGCATTTATCAAAACAATCACAAACAAGGCCATACTAAGGCTACCAGCACAACTATGTTTATTACAGTATAATTTACCATAGCTAAGATATGGAACCAACCAAGATGCCCCTCAATAAATAAATGGATCAAGAAAATGTGGTATAAGCCAGGTGCCCGTGGCACCTCCTAGCTACTCAGGAGGCTGAGATCTGAGGATCTCGGTTCAAAGCCAGCCGGGGCAGGAAGTCTGTGAGACTCTTATCTCCAATACAGCACTAGAAAACTGGAATTTGTGCTGTTGCTCAAGCGGTAGAGCACTGGTCTTGAGTTAAAAAGCTGAGGGACAGCGCCCAGGCCCAGAGTTCAAGCCCCACAACAGACAAAAACAAAAAATAAAAAACAAAGAAAATGTGGTATACACACACACACACACACACACACACACAATGGAATTCTATGCCTCCATCAGAAAGAATGACATTGCCCCATTTGTTAGGAAATGGAAAGACTTGGAGGAGTTATATTAAGTGAATTAAGCAAAGCCCAAAGAAACATAGGTCCCACAGTTTCCCTTATTTGCAATATCTAGTACATGTGTAGGACAAGCAGAAAGGGCCAAAAGCTATGTACATATGACCATATAAGATGATGTTAAGCAAAATGAACCCCAAGATAAGGACACAATATCTTTTTTCTTTCTTGCTATTGTTTCTAACATATGTATAATATGCCGTGTGGGGTTTTTTTTTTTGTTTCTTTGTATGTTCCTCCCCTACAGTATAACCCCTATTTTCACTGTATTTGATGTCAGTGCCCTGCATCTTGTATATACACTTCTCTAATGTGGGGAGGGGGAGGGAACAAACAAAATGCTTAAATCAGGATACAGGTTGACCCGTTGCAACATATACAAGACACTATGCTGAAAACGAACTTTACAACTTCAGGAGGTGAGGGGGTAGTTGTGGAGGTGGGAGGGAACGGATGGTAAGGGGAAAGCAAAGAAGGAGGCAACAATGCTCAATAGGAAATTCACTCATTAACTTGCTCCTGTAACTGTGACTTCTGTGTACAGCAATTTTACAATAAAAAATGTACCAAAAAAGGGTATCAGAAGTTTCCTCTTGGAAACTAGAAGTGACATTATTATTGTGAAAAAATGTAAAAGAATCAGAATCACAAAACAGCATTGGCTTCCTTTGAGAAATTCACAAATCTTGAAATATAGGTCTTAAAGGAAAATAAATTTGCAAGTGAAATTGGGTAAAATTAAAACTGTATATATCAATACTCCAGTTTATTAAAAAGAGGCAATAAGATAGTTAAAATTAGCAGATAGTTTAATACTCAAAATATACAAGCATGTCCAAAAAACTCAGCAAAATGCGATTATTCTTCTTCACAATGAATAGATTTAGATATATTTTCTCAACAGATACATTCTAGGTATGATGACATACTCCTCTAATTTCAGCAATTGGTAGGAAGAGAAAGAGAGCTTGAACGTTTAAGGTGCCTGGGCTACATAGTAATATCACATCTCAAAACCCCAGCATGAATAAGAAGCAAGAAAAAAATGACATGAAGAAGGAAGAAAGGAAGTAAAGGAGGAGGAAAAGGAGACATGGAGGAAGGGGAAAGAATAAAAAGAAAAAAAAGAAGTTAAGAGCGAAGGAAAGATATGGGAAAGGAACAAAAAAAAAAAAGGAAAAATTGTAAACCATGAACAGGGATAGAGAAGTATGGTCCCAGATCATTAATCATCAGAGAAATGTGAAGATACCTCAAAATATTGTAATGTGTCAGCCAAGTAAGAATGGTTATTATCAAAGTGACAAAAGTTAATAATGATGGTGAAGATGTAAAGAAAGTGAAAGACTGTCACACTGTTAGCAGGAATAAAAATTAGAAATTAGTATCCTTTATAGAATACAGTATGAAAGTTCCTCAAAAAAAAAAAGTCAGAGGTGGCACACCAGTGGCTCGTACCTGTAATACTCAGGAGGCTGAGATTGAGAATTGTGGTTCAAAGCCAGTCCAAGCAGGAAAGTCATTGAGAGCCTTATCTCCAAATAATCCCCAGGAAACCAGAAGTGTGCTGTGGCTCAGTGGTAGAATGCTAGCCTTGAGCAAAAAAGTTCAGGAACAACTTCTAAGCCCTAAGTTCCAGGCCACAACTGACAAAAAAATATTAATAAAGAAAAGAAAAAACATCAAAAGCAGAACTACCATATGGTATACTACATATTACGGTGTGAATACCTAATGCAAATTCAATCAACCAACCAAAAAGACATGTGAACTTCTTTGTGCATTACAGCCTAATTGACAACTGTTTAGAATTGGAATTAAACTTTATACTCCAACCAACAATGCAGTAGGGTTCCTTCTATCCACATCCCCTCCACTACCTGTTGTTATTAGAGTTCTTGATTATAGCCATTCTAACTGGGGTGAGGTGGTATCTCAATATTGTTTTGATTTGCATTTCTTTTATGGCTAGGGAGGATGAGCATTTCTTCATGTGTCTATTGGCCATCCTTCTTTCCTATTCAGAAAAGTTACTCTTTAAGTCTTTAGCCCACTTATTTATTGGGCAGTTGTTTCATGGAGAATGTGTTGTTTGGTAATTTAATTTTTTGAGTTCAAGGTATATTTTAGATATGAGACCCTTGTCCATTGTATGGCTGGTGAAGAACTTTTCCCAATCCATGGGCTTTCTATTGATCTTGCTAGCTATGTCCTTTGCCATGCAGAAGCTCTGCAATTTCATGCAATCCAATTTGTCTAACTTTTCTTTGATTTGCTGTGTTTCTGGGTCTCTATTAAGAAAATTTCGGCCTGAGCCAAGGAGACCTAGGGTTTCTCCTATTCCATCCTGTAATGTTTTCAGAGTGTCTGCTTTGACTCCGAGGTCTTTGATCCATTTGGAGTTTATTCTGGTGCAGGGTGATAGATAAGAATCTAGCTTTAATTTTCTACAGGTGATTAACCAATTTTGCCAGAACCATTTACTGAAGAGGCT
This sequence comes from Dipodomys ordii, assembly GCF_000151885.1. Classification (NCBI taxonomy): domain Eukaryota; kingdom Metazoa; phylum Chordata; class Mammalia; order Rodentia; family Heteromyidae; genus Dipodomys; species Dipodomys ordii. Next base: position 79,935 of record NW_012267292.1, read on the forward strand.
GTCTTTCTTCCATTCTATTTTTTTAGCACCCTTATCGAAGATTGGCTATAGGTCTGTGGGTTCATTTCTGACTTTTCAATTCTACTCCATTGTTCCTGAGGTCTGTTCTTTGTGCCAGTACCAAGCTGTTTTGGTTACTATGGTTTTGTGGTAGAGTTTGAAATTTGGTAGTGATATTCCTCCAGCACTGTTCTTTCTGTTAAGGATTGTTTTTGCTATTCAGGGTCTTTTATTGTTCCATATGAATTTTTGGATTGCCTCTTCTATTTCCTTGAAGAATGAGGTTGGAATATTGATAGGTATAGCATTGAATGTGTAGATAGCCTTGGGAAGTATTGCCTTGTTCATGATGTTGATCCTTCCAATACAGGAGCATGGGAGGGTTTTCAACCATTCTGGAAAGTAGTATGGAGGTTCCTCAAAAGATTCCACATAGAGCTCCTCTATGACCCAGCAATCCCACTTTTGGGCATTTACCCAAATGATCACAAACTAGACCATACTATAGCTATCAGCACAACTATGTTTATTGCAGCATTATTTACCATAACTTAGATATGGCACCAACTCAGATGCCCCTCAGTAGATGAATGGATCAAGAAAATGTGGTATATATACACAATGGAATTCTATGCCTCCATCAGAAAGAATGACATT
>NW_012267292.1:81036-172762 GCF_000151885.1 Dipodomys ordii
GTGAAGGGATGGGAAGGGGAAACAAAGGAGGAGGCAACAATGCTTGATAAAAAAATGTACTCATTACCTTGCTCATGTAATTGTAACCCCTGTGTAAGGTATTTTCACAATAAAAAAATTGGAATTAATCTTTGTTCATCAAATGATGAGTGGAAAAATTTTTTTTGATGCATATTCACAATGGAATACCATTCATCTATACAAAAATATGAAATCCTATCATTTACAGCCACACAGATGAAGCCAGAAATTAATATGGTCAACAAAAGTATACAGACACTGTTAAACAATGCAAAATTATTTAAAAGCTGCACATGCTATTAATCAGGAATCCAATATGCTTGTGATCTTTGTAATGTGACATGTAGGAAGTGACGTGTAGATCTCCTCTTTTTCGAAATCTCCTTTGGCAAACTGCCTAATCTTACACAAGACCTTTAGGTTATTAGATATGATCTTATACTTAAACTACCTTTCATTTACAGAACATTTTTATTTTTCCCAGTGCTAGGCAGGTTGGTAGCAAACAAGATGACAATACAACAAGGGTGAACAATTACAGCAAATAAAACTAAACATTATGTGGCAATGAATTGGAAAACTTGTGGATCAGGATGGGAGGGAAAAACTGGGAGAGAAGGGCAGAAAAGGGGACATGGATCAAAATAATTGTACTCATTACTCATTACCTGATTCATATATAACTATATATAACTATAACCTGTCTGCATATCAACTTTAGAACAGCAATAAAAAATACATACTACTTTACATAAATAAATGGATTGGTATAGTCAGTATCCAGAGAAAAATATCCACAGAAAGTACTCGAGTCAGAGAAGTTAAGAGCCATCACCAGCCAGACAGGGTGAATGAACTCCACAGATAGGGAAAGGGGGCAGGCAAGAGTGTGGGAGAGCGGAGGTTTGGATGACAGTGAGATTTCCTGGCAGGCAGTTTCAGGAATCATTCGAGTATTAATGAGATCAAAGGCAGATCAAGTAGGAAGGAAGAATACTGAAATGTGAAAGACTCTGGCCAAAGCGAAGAGTTTTTATATTGTGAGATACTAGGGGAAGAGAAATATCTGATTATATATTTTCTAAGTGCAAGAGAGGAGAGAGCAGCTTGATAAAATTTAAGATTCAAAAATCACTTCATTTACTTGCCTAATAAATCACTGAGTATGGGATCTTGTTTTGATACTAGTTGTACATATCTTAAAACTTGCCATCATTCTATCAATGGGGAATCATTAACAACTATAAATAAATAAATGGTACATCAATGCATCTCATCTTTCATCCCTCCTGAATAATAGTTGATACTATCTGATATATACATATACATATATGTATATTCACACATACAAACATGCACACACATATGTATATATTCTACCACTTGAGACATACCCCCACTTCTAGATTTTTATTGGTTAATTGTAGATAATAATGAACTTTTCTGCTCTAGCTGGCTTCAAACCTCAATCTTCTCATTTCAACTTCTCAAGTATCTGGGATTATAAATGTGAATCACCAGTGCCTAATTTAGTATCTGCACTTTAAATAGGAAAAAAATAAGATTTGGAGAAATTAAACACCCACAGACCAATCACTAGTTAAGATTCAAGCCCAGCAGAAGTCAAAACCATAGCAGATTAGCAGCAGATTATTATTTCTAATGTTTCTTTCAAAGCGAGAACATTTCCCCAAATTGAAAACAGGAAGTACATTGTGTGCTAAAATCATGGCTAATGGTATAATATTTTGAGATAAAATTAGAATAAAAAAATCTGGATAGAAATTTTTGTAAAAACATTGCAAGCAATGACAAGAAATACCATATCCTAAACATTTTACAGAGCTTTTAAGAAATGAAAACTCATTGAAAGAATCCAAGAAGATAAGATGGAAAATATCTTAGGTAAAATCAATGTTCTAAGGAATCCATGAAACCAGAGCATTTTACATGAAATGTCCTGATACTTGATATTCAAGAAATAGATTATAATTTGAGAACTATTTCTTTGGTTTGTTTGCTTACCTATTCACTAGTTCAACACCTATATTGTGCGTTTTATGAGTCAGTTACTCCTCTGAACAATGTGTTGAAATAGTGAAGTTGTGGAGTATGCGTTTCATCTCTGATGAAATCTCACGGATTATCTGACTAACTACATAAACTCATTTTCCCCAAATTCTCATGATAAATTATAAGCAATCACATCACTTATATTTGTCTAAATATTTAGTGGGTCTAATTCACATGCAGTGAGACCAAAAGAGGATACTCTTAGGAGAGGAATACAAAGGTGCCATATCTATGTGCATCTGATCATATGAAATAACATTCATTAAAATGAACTCTAGGAAATGGAAACAAGTTTTTTTTTCATGGCTGTTTTTTTCTGTTGTCTTTTTGTCTTGTTTGTTCATTTATCTGTTTTTCAGTAAAGAGAGCACAGAAATGGTGGGACAAAGCATGAACAAATTCAGCAGTGTTACTCACTAGACATTATGATGAAAATGAATTATATAACTTGTGGATGATGACAGAGGGAAAAACTGGGAGAGAGTGAGAGAAGGGGTGACATTGTCCAATAATAAATATATTTATTACTTGACTTATGTAACTAAGTCCTCTATATGTCGTCTTTATAATAACAATAAAAAAGAATTATAAACCACATACACACACACAAACACACACACACACACATACAAATAAGGTCCTTTACCAGTTTCCTAAAAATCAAGACTATCCATAGCCCATATCAGTAATCCTTGCTAATCAAGAGGATGAAATCTGAGGATTGAGGTTACAAACCAGCCCAAACAGAAAAGTTGCAAAATAATCCAGCAAAAACCTGACAGTGGAGGTGTGGCCTAAGTGGTATGATGTAATCCTTGAGCAAATGACTAATCAAGAGCACAAGGCTCTGAATTTACCCCCCAGTATTTGCATACACACACACACACACAATGACAAAAATACCTTTCTTTGTGTGTGTGTGTGTGTGTGTGTGTGTGTGTATGTGTGTGTGTACTATTTTCAAAGAGCACAACATGGATCTGGAATAGTTTCATTCATTCAGCATTTTCTACAATGAAGTAAGAAAAGAAGAAGTTTTACTTCACACAAAAAAAGATTATTTTGAGGAAGCGAAATCTTTGGTGATAATTGTTGGTTTATTTCTGTTCCTATATGAAATGTTTTATTCAGCCTGCAAAGGATTCAATTTTGAAGAAACTTAATTCTATTGAATGTGCCTAAAATTTGTAATGATCCTTATCTGTATATTTATTTTCTTTTGCTAGATAACTGATTACTACAACTTACAGGCATAAACAATACATTGGGAATTTCACAGTTCCTTTGTGTCAGGTGCCAGTGCATGGCTTACATTGTTCTTCCAAATAAGGTTGCACAGGGTACACTGAAGGTACCAGAGTCTTTGCTGAAGCGCAAGGATCTCTTCTAGGCTTACCTGATGTGAACAGAATTTATTTGCTCCTGGCTCTAGAGATCAAGAGCTCAGCGTGGCTTTTTCTGAGAATGTAGAAGAAAATCTCTGATGCTTCCTGTTTCAGAGATAGAGGAAGGCATCCAATTATGAGACTCATTGGACAGGGGAGGTTCACTACAGACAGCCTACCTCTCTCAAGTCAAAAGCTAGTGATTAGGTAGCCTATTTATACCTACAAGGTTCCTTCATTTACCACTTAGTGGCCACATTATCAAGAGTGCTACAGCCTAAGAACAGGACAGCATACATCTTAGCGAATGAACCTCCACAAGGGTCTGAGTCATGACTATAGTCAAGTTTTCTATGAGGAGACTAACACAATAGAGCTTACTTAAGAACGTGAAGATATACACAGGGCCCTGTGCACATATGCACAAACAAATTGATTCAAGTGTGGTCTACACTTTAATCCAATGGTATAACTCCTTTGAACAATGAATTACATGTAAACAAAATGAATACAGGAAACTGACACCTGATGTTAGGGACGGAGTTAAGAAGAGGGAGGACAGATGGATAAAGAAAAGGTGGGCAAATACAAGAATAATATTCACTGTGCATATGCATACATATGAGAGATGGGGGAGAATAATAAAAGAGGTGACATAGATCAAGATAAATGTACTCATAAACTGAAATGTGGGACTGAAACCTCTTTGTACAAGTGAAATAAAAACATTTATTAAAAATATACTCCTTTGTACAGTTATTTAAAGATAATTAAAACAAAACAGCTGCTGGATATTGGTGACTCCCCTTATAATCCTAGCTAAAAATCTGAGCCAGCCCTGGCAGGAAAGTCTGTGAGTCTCTTACTACTGGAAATAATTGTGTGACTCAAAGTGGTAGAGCACCAGCCTTATGCAAAAGAGCTCAGGGACAGTGCCCAGGTCCCAAGAGAAAGTAAATTTAAAAATTAAAAGAAAATTTGTAAAGAAGGTACAGAGTGTTTCTGGTTTATTATTGCTGTCCCTTGCACAATTCCCAATGAAGCTGCAAAACAATAAGTACGTACAAAAATCTTGTATTTGCTAGAGTGTGTGTTTTTTTTTCCATTTTCTCCTTTGTCAGCTTTTCAATCTCTTTTGTTTCAATAAGGCAACAGTGGAATGTTAAGCTTTCTGCAATTAAGGGAAAACACAACAGATTTATCGAAACCTAGTATTTTATTTTGTGATTGAATTCCCAAAATTTTAGTGACTGAAAAAAAAGATGCTGTACCCCTAGCTGTACTTCCTATTTTGGAATAAGGTGTAATAAATTTGTTTCCATTTTTCTGTACAGATTCTTCATAAGAGTAAATAATAGTAATGTAACATGCAACTTTACTGTTTAGGGGTGCTTTTTGTCCAGGAAATTACTAAACCATTAAATATTTTCCATCCATGCTAGGGAAGAAAGATATAGGACTCAAATATGTCTTACAAATCATCAGATTAAGTGAATTAAAAAAGATTCACCTATTGGTGAACACTTGCTTTTCTTGCCGCACAGTTTATCTTCAGTTATCTTTTCTGTCCTTGTTTTAATTTTACTGAAAATGGTTTGTTTGTTTAGAGACTGAGTGTCCTCACCTTTTCTCCTTTGCTTTTGTCTGAAGTCAACCTATCTGAACCACATCTGCCTTTCAGAATTCAAATTTAAATTGCATTTTCTTCCCCTATTGATAATCCTTCTCCTTTATACTTTCCTTTTCTGCACAAGTAGAACTCTTCTTTGGTTGCTTGCTGCTCTGGAGGGCTGAGATATGAGGATTACAGTTCCAAGCCAGCCTAATCAGGCATGTCTTTGAGAGTCTTATCTTCAATTAACCAGGAGAAAACAAAAAGTAGTGCTGTGTCTCAAAACTCAGGGACAGTACTCAGGCCCTGAGTTCAATCCCACGACAAAAAATTTGGTCAAATATATTCTGTTATATGTTTAGGTACCAAACAACAAAACAAATTCATTACATTAACACTGAATTTTGTTTTGTTTGCTCCTGTTATTTCAAACTCAAAGAACATGTACTCCCATTTTCCCTCAAAGGGAGTGTGATCTCTCAGCCTCTCTCTCACCCTCTCTAATGAAAACTCACCTGGCATTTTCAATATGATGTATAGTCTGCCTTACTCAGTTGGTTTAGTGTAACTTACTTCTTACAGCACCTATGGGGTTATTTCCCTAGTCTGGTCTAGACATGATCTATATGACAAGAGCCCCGATCATATTGCCCCTCCTAGAATTTAATTCTCATTTATTTTTCTTGTAGTACACTTCTCTGTTCTTGAAAATGATCTGTCTCTCCTCTGAGTATTCTAATATATTTTTCCAATTATATGACACATTGCCAAAAGTGTATTTCAAATGTTCATGTTGATCTCTATATTTTCCTGAACAATGATGAGCTCAGACATGTACAGACACATTTAACTCAGTTTAACCCAGAACTATGCACCCTAAAGGAATGAACCAATATGTGCCTGGAATGGATCACAATGTAGCCATTTATCAAAATGTGGGCATTTCTCCTCTAGTTTTTCTCATTTTGTGTTTATTTTCATCAAATTAAAATCCTGTTTGATGATTCAAAGATCAAGAAAGTGGTAGAAAATCACAGGAGTTGTATGAAACTTATAATGTAGACTTTTGTTTGAAGATTATGGAAAGAAAAAAAATTAAAAGAAATAATGGAAGCATTGGGAAGACCACTCCCAAGGAGGATGAAGAGTACAGTAAAAAGCTGATATAGTACAGAAAGCATAGAAACCAAGAGAGGCTGATGAGGGACAAGGCCTCTAGATCTGCAGGTTCTACCACATGTGCAAATGCACCGATGGCAGGTGGAAAATATTTTTAGAAAATTGCATCAGCACTGACTGTGTACACAGTTTTTGGTCTCATTTTCCCTACATAATACATTCATAAGAAAAAATTCACATATCACTATATTAAGTATTGTAAGTAAGTATAGGATTTAGATTATACAGAAGGATATTTGTAGGGTATGTGTAAATTTTAATGCCATTGTATTTAAGCAAACTAAGCACCTATGAATTTGGGTATCAGAAAGTCCATTGCACAAATCCTTCACATATATGAAGGGAAAATTTATTATTTTATTTTACTCCCGTTCACACATATTCAATATGTACTGAGATACATTGAAGGAATCCATGCATTTAGAAAATAATGGACATTTAAACACACAGAATATAAAGGCACATAACACATTCTGTATTAAAATTAATACAGGCATGCACTGGTGACTCACACCTGAAATCCTAGCTACTCAGGAGGCTGAGATCTGAAGATCACAGTTTGAAGCCAGGAACAGTAGGAAAGATCCATGAGAGTCTTACCTCCAAAATGCTACTTACTACCAAAATGCCCAAAGTGAAGATGTGGTTCAAGAGGCAGAATACTAGCTTTAAGTACATAAAAAGCTCAGAGATATCACTCAGTCCCTGAGTTTAAGCCCCAGGGACACTACAAACATGCACACATGTGCACACTCACACACACAATATTAATACAGTGGGTGCTCTGTATGGGAAAGAAGATAATTAGGTGGAAAAGTGAAATTATTATGCAAATAAATGTGAAGTAATTGGTGATATGATGTCATTGGTTGAGATTGTATTTTTATTTTTTTTTATAGTTGGTTAGGTGGTGTCAATCTCTTTATGCTTGATAGATGCTCTTAAGGGAAACAGTGAAAACTATTCTAGTGGAAGGTATCATACTATACCTTTCCAATTGTATTGTTCACCTGATATTTAGAATAGTCTATAAAGAGAGGCAGGATAGGCAAATACAGTCATAATATTCAACACATGTAAATAGGAACAGGAAAATGGAGAGGATGTGTGGAGTTGGGTGTGATGAAATGGGTGGGATCATTGATCAAGATAAATTGGACTCACAAACTATCGTGTTGAGTTTAAACTCCACTCACACAACTACTTAAAGACCATAAAATAATATCTTTAAATTTAAAAAAGTAATTGGACAAAATCAAAAAGCGATACTAAAGAAGTGAGTATTGAGCCTATAGTTATAAAAGGCTTTGCAATAGGAATATGCTTTGATGACCTCAGAAATTAGCCAGGAAGCCAGGCGCCAGTGGCCCAAGCCTGTAATCCTAGCTATTCAGGAGGCTGAGATCTGAGGATCACAGTTCAAAGCCAGCCCAGGCAAGGAAAGTCCATGAGACTCTTATATCCAATTAACCAACAGAAAGCCAGAAGTGGTGCTATGGCTCAAGTGGTAGACCACTTGCTTTGAGCTGAAGAGCTCAGAGACAGAGCCCAGGCGCAGAGTTCAAACCCACTACTGACAAAAATAAAAAGAAACAAAGACAGACAGAGAGACAGAGGTAGAGACAGAGTAGGAAGGAAGGAAGGAAGGAAGGAAGGAAGGAAGGAGAGAGAAAGAGAAAGGAAGAAAGAGAGAGAGAGAGAGAAAGGAAGAAAGAAAGAGAGAAAGAAAGAAAGAAAGAAAGAAAGAAAGAAAGAAAGAAAGAAAGAAAGAAAGAAAGAAAGAAAGAAAGAAAGAAAGAAAGGCACCAGTGGCTCACGCCTGTAATCCTAGCTACTTAGGAGGCTGAGATCTGAGGATTGCAGTTCATAGCCAGTCCAGGCAAGAAAGTCTGTGCAACTCTTATCTCCAATTAACCACCAGAAAACTGGAAGGGCTGCTGTGGCTCAAGTGGTAGAGTGCTAGCCTTGAGCTGAAGAGCTGAGGGACAGCGCCCAGGCTCTGAGCTCAAGCTTCACAACTGAAAGAAAAAGAGAAAGAGAGAAAGGAAGGAAGGAAGGAAGGAAGGAAGGAAGGAAGGAAGGAAGGAAGGAAGGATGGAAGGAAGGAAGGAAGGAAGGAAGAAAGGAAGAAAGCAAGCCAGGAATTGTAACAGCCAATGGCTTAAACCTCTGGACACCAATTTATTTGTATGTAAAGCTAGGTCCAAAGAAGAGAGGGTATAGTTACCAGGATTCCAGGATTAAGCCAAATTAATATTTGTACCAAGCTCAGGACATTGTGGGGGCAAATAAGTAGTAATTCCATTCAAATTATGTTTATTAAACACTGAGTTCAGAGCATGTTGTCACATATCAGCCCCCTAGGACTGTGTGCATTACCATGACATTTCAAAAACAAGAGCTTCCTAGATGACAACCTCTGATATTGTCACCTCCCATTTCCCATTGCCATTCATAATCACAAAATAATAAAGACAGACAAAGAATCCTAAATCAACACTTAAGGAAAGGGTACTGTCAGAATCCAGGTTGTTGCACTAACTAGAAAGCTGAGAGAACATCATAGACCTACATTTCCTTCACATTATTATAAAAGAAAAGCTTACACATTGGGGGATTGTGGGAAGATATTCTGAGTGAAACTTAAGCAGAAAACTAGGCAACTCTTCTCTTAGGACCAAGGAGTGTCTTTGAGACCACTTGTCAATGGTTTCCTCATTATTCCAACTTTTTAATCATTTTAGATATAGAAAATCTCCAAAACACTTTGGATGTTTACTAAAAGATATGATCTTAATAAATAACACAGAGAGACAGAGGAATAATAGGAGCAGCATTTTCCTTAAATTTGGTCATTGTAATATAAAGAAAACACCAGCTGTTTGGTTGTAAAACCAAAAGTGCAGTCAAACTCATCATGGTCTCTACATTGTTTCCTGCTTGAGATCTGAAATCTATAATACTTCTTTTTTTAAGTTGTAAATAAGACTTAGTCAAGCCCAATCTATAAACGTTGCAGATGTGAGCATATACTTCCTATGAGTTCTATATAAAACGAGTAGAATGCAAGCACCACTGCCATCAACTCAGGACATTTTTATAAAAATAAGCAACCAGATATACAGTAAATGGCGCTCAAGTCAACATTAGTGTCTAAAGATATTTTATCTTTACGTTCGTTTGTTTTGTGCCGATCCTAGGCCTTGAAATCAGGGTCTGGGCACTGTCCCTGAGCTTTCATGCTCTAGGCTAGTTTCCTACCACTTGAGCAACAGCTCCACTTGCAGCATTTTTTGGTGGTTAATTGTCTGTTTCAAATTATTCAACATGCTAAAAGACAAACAGAGACCTAGATTTAAAATTGACAATCTTCTTAGGAAAGGGTAAACATAATACTATATAAAGGTATGCAAGTATGATTTGACCTAATCTATAATGGCAGAGTTTATGGAAAAAAATATGTTGGCCATGAGTCTGAAATTTTAGTAGAGGTTTTTAGAAACAAATACAGTAATTACAGAACTATTCTCAAACTGTCACCACTGTCATTTTCTCCATTTTATGCTCCTCATTTTTCGCAGTTGAGGAGCCTGGGTGCAGTCCCTGAGCTTTTTCACTCAAGGCTAGTGCTCTATCACTTTGCGCCACAGCATTACTTCTGGTTTTCTGGCCATTAATTGGAGATAAGAATGTCATGGACTTTCCTGCCCTGGCTGACTCTGAACTGTGATACTCAGACCTCAGGCTCCTGAGTACCTAGTATTATAGGTAGAAGCCCAGTTGCTCAGTTTGTGCTCCCATTTAATTACAGTGCTTTTATATGCTTTATTATTCTACCTTCCTACCTGCGTATAACATAGTTTGGTCATTTTAACTCATCTCCTCTTTCCCATCACTCATTTCACTGGCTCCCTCCAAAATATCCCTGTTTTGACAATTTACTATTTTTATTTTATATTTTTATCATACCAGTTAAAATTATATAAATTTAAAATCATAATTCAAAATTAATCATAATTTGAAATTGTTATAACTGTAATTTTCTTTAATTATAATTAAATAATTATTATAATCTTTAATTATAATTTTAATTATAGTCTTTAATTATAATTTTTATTATGTTTAAGTGTTTTTATAAAAGGGTTTCAATTCAACAGGTCAATTTTCTTTTTTTTTTTTCAGTCATGGAGCTTGAACTCTGGGCCTAAGTACTGTCCCTCAGCTCTTCAGCTCAAGGCTAGGTGCTCTACCACTTGAGCTACAGTGCCACTGGTTTTCTGGTGTTTTATTGGAGGTAAGAGTTTCATGGACTTTTCTGCCCAGGTTGGTTTTGAACCGTGATCCTCAGATCTCAGCCTCCCGAGTAGCTAGGATTACAGGCCTGAGCCACTGGTGCCCGGCCTTAACAGATCAATTTTTGAGCACAGTGAATCTTGACAAATATCATTCCCCTCCTCATCCTTTCACACGGGTGCATTGAATATTATAACTATATGTGCCTCTCTTCATTTTGATGCCCTCTTTTCTCTTAAGCTCCACTCTCCATTCCTTAAACAAAACATGTTTCAGCTTCCTAATATTCATTTTGTATAATTGTTAGTTAATCGTTCAGAGGAGTTCTACCATTGGAATCCTTTTAGCCCCACATTCCACATATGAGAGAGAACATTTCTTTTTTGTCTTTTGGAGTCTGGTTTATTTCACTTATGTTGATCTCCAGAACCATCCATTTTCCTGTGAATGACTTACTTTTCTTCTCCATTTTGGCATATATACCACATTTTCTTTATCCTTTTGTTGGTTAAAGTGCACTTAGGCTTCTCCTCTATAATTCCTACAGAGAAAGTAGACAGCAGAGCCGGGGGTGGCCCACACCTGTAATCCTAGCTACTCAGGAGGTTGAGATATGAGGATCACGGTTTAAAGCCAGCCCGGGCAGAAAAGTCCGTGAGACTCTTATCTCCCATAAACTACTAGAAAACCCGGAAATGGCGCTGTGGCTCAAGAGGTAGAGCGCTCGCCTTGAGCTGAAGAGCCCAGGAACAGCGCCCAGGCCCAGAGTTCAAGCCCCACGACCGACAAAAAAAAAAAAAGAAAGTAGACAACAGACTACAGTGGGAGGGGCAAAATACATATCCAGTTTTTTGGTGAATATGTGGTTTGAATTTGTTTTCCAGCTTTCTGTGCAGCCAGGAGCTATGAAGTGACGATTTCATGGAACATTATCATAATGATGAAGGGAATTTTGTTGTTGTCATTGTTGTTGTTGTTGGTCGCAGGGCCTGAACTCTGGGCCTGGGCACTGTCCCTCAGCTCTTCAGCTCAAGGCTAGTGCTCTACCACTTGAGCCACTTCCAGCTTTTTCTGCTTATGTGGTGCTGAGGAAATGAAACCAGGGCCTCAGGCATGCAAGGCAAGCGCTCTACCACTGAGCCACCTTCCCAGCCCTAATGAAGGGAATTTTATAAGATTCTTTCTTTAAATCAAAGATGCTTTGCTCACAACCTTTTCTTTCTTCTCCATTTTCATCTCCATCTTGCCTCCTATTATTAACTTTATGAACTTACTGAGCAATGCAGTTAATATTGGAGTGAGTAACACCAGAAATCTCACAGAATCTCAATGTGATGGTATGAATGTTCAAGGTCGCTTTACAGCCTATATATAAAATCTGTCACCCCAATGTCATGCTACAAAAGCTTCTGTGAATACTTAATGAGTAGAATCTTATAGGAGGTCTTTAGGTTATTGGGGACATAACCTCAAAGCAAATTGTGGGAATCCAGCTCCTTATTGTCCCTCTTTGCTTCCTGGCTCACAAAGTGAGGGTTAGTGTGTCAAATGTGTCTGCCATGATGGGTCACCCATATCAGATGCCTACAACAGAAAGAGTACCTGATCATGGACCGGCAACAAAAACACAGAGCAAAATAAATCTCTCTTTATGAGCTAATTGCCTCAGGTGATTTTTTTAATAGTCACATGAATTCCTTACGATGCCACCAGAAAAGTTTCACCCTGGTTCTGAGCAGAAAGCTCTGTGCATTTGTGCAAAGAAAAAGTGAGTTCTGGTATTTTGTAAAGCATTACTAGTTAAGATTCTATTTTTTGTTCACTTGAGGTCACCCCCAATCACATACATAAATTGTGGTAGTGAAAATAATGGAATAAAATAATTGGTAAACCTCAGGATTCCAGAAAAAGTAAAAAAAAAATGTGTGATTGTTTTTTTTTTCAGTATTCTATTTATCCCAGAACTTTATTTGAATCCATTTTTGTCTTCATCTTCTCTTTTGTAAATAAGAGAGAAATTACACTTTTAATATGTGTTATAATTATCAATTTTCTGGGAAAGAAAGTATATACATGTACATATATATACATATATATATATTTCAATGTACACTTTTCTTATTCACTACAAAACCTCTGGGCATAGTTGAAACCTTTAAAGATTCAGCTGAATGTGCCTTGAAATGGAGCTTCAGGACTATCCATAGAGGTGTGATAATGGGGATTATCTATAGACAATGTAGAACTAAGAGCAGACTTTTATTATAGTCTGAAACAGGTATAGTCACAAATGATAAACCTCAAACTGATTTAAAAAAAAAAAACTCTTGCAAAGTATTCAATGAAAACTGGTGCTGGTGGCTCACACCTGTAATCCTAGCTACTTAGAAGGCTACGATCTAAGGATCACTGTCAGAAGTCAGCCCAAGCAAGAAAGTCCATGCCACTCTTATCTCCAATAAGCTATCAGGAAACTGAAAGTGGCACTGTGGTTCAAAGAGATAGAGCACTAGCTTTTAGCACAAGAGCTCAGGGATAAGACCCAGGCCCTGAATTCAAGCCCCATAGCCAAAATAAAACTACGATAAAATCAGTAATTTGTTAGTAACCTAATAAGCACATACTCAGAGAGAAACTTGGAAAATGTTGCTAGATTTACTTAGTATTGTGCACAAAAATAAAATGCATTTATTTAGTTTAAAAAAAATTTTTTAAACAAGCATGAATGCAGTTTCAAAGCTTGAACAAGATAGTAAGTATATCTAAAACAATTTTTGTGTGGAACCATTTAATGTGCTATGTAAATACTATGAGTCTTAGTATTTCATCAGATAAGATGAAGATACTGCAGGATCAAAAATGCAATTAAAATATGGGATTATATGAAGATGTTTTTTCACACGAAGCACAGAAGAAAAGACAGAAAAGACACTTTATGACAAGTATTATTGAGCAGGCATATTAATAAAAAGTCTTTTTAGTGTTGGGCATGCTCACTGTCTCAGTTTTCATGGCTTAAGTATGCTCGTCTGAGAATCAGTAACTTCCCACATCTCTGGTGGAAATCGTTGGAAATGACTGGGCTGAAAGTTTTATTGAGCTTAGCCCTAGAGAATCTCAGGCTGATGAGAAGTTGGGTCTGGAAAGATAGAGCCCAAATATGATTTCAAGTGAGCATTTGGGTTTACTGAGCCTATCACTGAAAAAGAAGTGAATCTTTGTAGAGGAAAAGCATCAAACAGGGAAGGGAGTCCAGAAGCTGACACAGTAGAGAAGTGATGGCTGAGAGGGGGTTGAAAATTAGTAATTTGCATAGAAGAAAGAGGCCCAGCTAAAAGAGTCCAAAGAGGAAGAGAGTGAGGGATGTTGGGTGTGAGGTGTGAATTAGTGAGCTGAAGATGCACTGGACGTCAGCAGCAAACACATCAAGAAAGATGGTCTTGATAGTGCCACTTAAACTCTGCTCTTATCCCTAAGACTCATCTTTAGACCTATTCTTGGCTACACGCACTGTCATAACAACATAGGAAAACAATTGCTCAGAAATACATTCCTGTGAAAGTTGATTGGAAGGTTTACATACTATTAAACCTGACCTTTGAACGTGTCCTAACATAAAACAGCCAAACTGAGCCAGGTGCTGGTGGCTCACTCCTGTAATCTTAGCTACTCAGGACGCTGATGGTGGTTCAAAGCCAGCCTGGGCAGGAAAGTCCGTGAGCCTCTTATCTCCAATAAATCACTAGAAAACCAGAAATGGTGCTGTGGCTCAAGCGGTAGAGCACTCGCCTTGAGCTGAAGAGTGCAGGGACGGTGTCCAAGCCCAGAGTTCAAGCTCCACGACCGACAAAGAAAAACAAAAACAAAAAAACTGGAAATCCCTCAAAAATGGATATATCTCTGCTGAAGTGCAGCATAATGTTGAGACCACAGGCCCTATGGAAGGCAATGTGCCTTGGATAGGCACAATGGCACTAGCTTTGGAGAGTGTACCTCATGTTCAAGGGAAAGGCTTGTTTACAAGTCGATTCTAGATTGTGGCTCTCCATACTCCTCCTGAAGTTTCCCCATCTATCCTATGAGCTTAATGTGGATTCTGCAGTTACGTATGAATCCTATTTTCTTAAAAAAAGTGTAATTTATAATAAAATTGAGACGCAAAGGAAAAAACATCACCTAGTTAGACAACCAGTCATTTTATTTGGTCTCCAGGTGTTCAAAGGAGGTGGATGAAAGATAAATTTCCATTGGAAAATAAAGTCTATATGCATCATTTTTCATCAATAGTTATTCTCTGGGCTATTTTTCTTCCATTCATCTAATTCTATTCAGGCTCACAATAGAACAAGTTTCCTGTTATGTTTCTTTCTCTATCTATAATAAACTTTTCCTTCCTTCCCTCTCTCTTCGTTCTTTCCTTTCTTCTTTCCTACCATCCATCCATCCTTCCTTTCTCTTTCTTTCTTTCATTCTTTCTTTCTTTCCTTCCTTCCTTGTTTCTGTCCTTCCTTCTTCCCTCCCTCCTTCACTCTCTCATTCTCTCTTTCTCTTTGTCTTTCTATCTGAAGCACACTCTAAAGTACTGCTGCTTCATTAAGCTGTCCTATTTCCAATCTCCTTATAGGCCTTTGTTTTAACCTGTTTTATTTTTTGCTTATTAATTTATTTTATTCCTATACTGGGGAATTAACATTCTGATATGGCTTTTTAGTCAAGGCTGGTGTAGATTTTATTTTTTGGTAAGTTACATTATGAGACCTCCCCAAAAATCTAGATTTCAATTATGTATATAATGGGGTATCTATTTTAAAAAGACAACATTGATTTGAGTAAATGAAACCAAAATATCAAGAAACAAATTATCTTTGTTCCAATGGGGAATTTTATTTCCACGAGACACCACAGGACACTCTGATAAGAAAAATTTATAGTTCTTTGATATTCCTTTCATGGAATATAAAATATTTTCAAATTATGAATTAAAAATACTAAGCAAATTACAGGCTCATGCCTATAATCCTGCCTACTCAGCAGACTTAGATTTTGGGATTGAGGTTCAAAGCCAGTCAGGGCAGGAAAGTCCATGAGATTCTTGTCTTCAGTTAACCAACCAAAAGCCAGAAATGGAGCTTTGGCTGAAGTGGTAGAATGCTATCCTTGAGCAAAAAAGTTAAAGGTCAGCAGCCAGCACCAAGTTCAAGCCCAATTACAAGAACAAACAAACAAAATGCATCTAATTAACATCTAACATATTCTATTTGAATAGTTCATAACTAAATAGTTGAATTACTGAGGTTCTGATAAAATAGATATTTGGGGGGAAAAAAGCCTCCAAATGAATTTTCTCAATGTTTATGGAACAAAGTTAGTTAATGTCATGTTTAAATGTATCCCTATCATTATTAAACAGCCTTTTCTCCCTCTCTCTTGTGACTGACTCTTCATTAGAAAGATAAGAAAAAGTGGACAAAATTGAAGTTCAAGAGTTTAAGAATATTGCCATTTATTCATTTGACTTCCAATTGGTTTTCTAATCAATTCTGTTCCCTGTCCTGCTTTTCCTGACTCTTCTCTACTGCTAATGAATCTTGTGCTTGTACTGTTGGCTTGCTTGCTATAAATGCCATTTATTTTAAGTGAAATCGTTCGCCTAGTCTCTCCCATTGACAGTTGATCAGAGAAGATGAGCTCCACATAGGTTAAATGAGAAAGCACGGAATGGTCCTATTTAAGAGACCATGTCCTCTCTCCAGGCAGCTGCCATCCAGGGATTACCAGTTAATTACTCATGGAGTAGAAGTTCACTTCTCACCTCTGCAGAGGCCCAGTCTTATGATTAATAGAAAGCTTCCTAGTGATAATGACATTGGCCATTTAACATAGTTTAGAATTCGTTAGATTTACATTTATAGGAAGTTGGAGGAATTATATTTCACTTTCTTTTCTTCTTAGAAATGACAGGATGGGAGGGAAAAGCGCCAACTCAAGCTGGTTGCTCCATAGAAAATTCATGTACAATTTTTGTGAAAAATGACTAACTATTTCAATTAGAAAGTAACTGTCCTTAACTTTTTAAATGAAAAAATACAAATCCAGTGTGAAATTGACCATAATAAAAATGAATCCACCACATGAAGTGACATCATGGTATTCTTACAGAAAATGTTTCTCTTGAATGTGAATTGCCTAATTGCTTCTCAGAGGAATATTTCCTAATGTCTTTAACTTCTTGTTTTGTTATTTATGGTCACTTTTCTGTGTAAAACTCATGTAATATTACTTGATTTTCAATGTTAGGGTGTTTTCTCTTTTTCTCAAAATGAAAGTTGACTTGCAGCTTTTTTATGTGTGCTTATGCACACACACAAACACATTCATTTTATCCCCTTTACTCTGTTGCTATAATTGCTTTGTTTATAATTTTAGAACTATCTCTGTATATTAAGAGTTATATCAGGAAGTGGCGCTGTGGCCCATGCAGTAGAGCGCTCGCCTTGAGCTGAAGAGCTGAAGGACAGCGCCCAGGCCCAGAGTTCAAGCTTCACAACCGACAAAAAAAAAAAAAAAGAGTTATATCAAACAATGTACCATTATTCCATAATTTCTTTCTTTGTTTTCTCTTCTCTTTTCTTTCTTTCTTTTTTTTTTTGCCGGTCATGGGGCCTGAACTCTGGGTCTGGGCGCTGTCCCTCAGCTCTTCAGCTCAAGGCTAGCACTCTTCCACTTGAGCCACAGTGCCACTTCCGGCTTTTTTCTTTTTGCTTATGTGGTGCTGAGGAATCGAACCCAGGGCCTCCTGCTTGCAAGGCAAGCGCTCTACTGCTGAGCCATCTTCTCAGCCCTCCTTCTTTCTTTCTTCTTACCTTCCTTTCCTCTCCCCTCTCTTCCCCTCCCCTCCTCTCCCCTCTCCTCTATTCTCTACTCACTATTCTCTATTCTCTTTTCTTCTCTCTCCTTTTTCTTCCCAGTGCTAGCAATTGAACTCAAGGTTTTATACATGTTAGACAAATGCTCTACCTCTAAGTTAATCTTCAGCTCAGCAATTTCATTTCTCTCTACACATTTTCAGTTAGTAATGTTTTTCTTTACTCAAATCTTATGTGTTAATTGAACTAATGAATGCACTTATATATTTTCACATAACCCCTCGGCACAGCTCTGCTGTTACAACTGACTGCCTGCACTGGGGTTTCCCCGGATCAATTGTCCTTTGGTTCTCCTTGATCAACTTTGGGCAGGTGCAGGTCCATCCCTCTCTCTGATATTCCCTGTCTTTTTCTTGAACATTGTCATTTCTCCTCTTGGTTTAGAAGCTTACAGCGGTGGGGGTGGGGAGTGACTCTTCAGAAATCCTCACCAATACAACCCACTGGCACTCAGCCTCTACCAGTGGCCCAATGCTTTCCTGAAATGACATTCTTCAACATACTGCTTGAATTACATGAACTCTGTATGATTCTGGTCTAAATTTCCTCAATTATGTTTTGTCTCCTTATGTCCTTACATGATCTACAGTGTCCTGACTTCGACTATTTGCCTCTGAATCTGCCTGTGAGCTCCTGAATTCCTCTTAGACTCAGAAACTTGGAAGTAATGTTTGTGAATCATGGAAAGGATGGATTTATTTTTCCTCTGCTCAGATATTTCAGTAAAGATTTTCATACCATGTCTTCCGTTTTAATCTAGATTTTTTGCTAATTAATTGAAAATCTTCAAAGTGTATCTGCATGGGATGGTCTGGAACCTCAATTCTCAGATCTCAGCCTCCTGAGTGGCTAGGATCATTGGTGTGCATCACCAATGACCAGGCAATTTCATATCTTGATTCTTCAACTTTCCATCAAAGTGATGCTTATTTTCTAAATGTATTTATCTTTGTCTTTTTCTTGCCCAATTATTTTCATTAATGTCATGTTTTTAATTTCTAGACCCCCTATTTTTATAAAATGGGATTTCTTATGATTTTAAATTTTGGTTGCATCTCTGTCCTATTGAAATAATGTATTTCAAAATTTGAACTTATCACACTGATTGGTCACTTTACAGGAGTGTTTCTTCTCATGGTATTGGTCACTGTTTTTATATTAGTAAATGCCTGAATGTCTGGTGATCACTTGCTTGCTGTTTTTTATAGTAAGAGAAATAACTGCTAAAAAATAAATGTAAATGGTTTTGTGCATGATTAAATGGGTCAAATTCTAGTTTATAACCATAATGTCATTAAGAAAATAACTTCTGTTAGAAGCCTTGAACGTTACTAATTTTTGGAGTACTTTCTTCTTTAACAATTACTTATCCCAGAATAGTCTTTTCTACTATGTTTCTTGATAACCATAATTATTTCAATGATCACAGAAGCCAAGCAGTTGAAGCCACGACTTGAGTTATCATCTACTGTAGTGTGCATCTCTGTTCTAAACTTATTTTTACTAATTTTTGTTGCTATATAAATCCAGAGTTCCTAGAGTTGAAATTCTTTTAAAGTAATATGGGAGAATTATGATGTGGGGAAATATAGGTTCCCTGCTTCTGATGGCTAGAAAATAATCCTAATCTTATTTCTAATATACACTTTTTTCCGTATATGTACTAGGGCTTGAATGTACAGACTGGGTACTGTCCCTTAGCTTTAATGCTCAGGGGTGGTGCTCTATCATTGGAGTTTCAACTACGCATCCAGATTTTGGTGATTGGAGATAAGAATGTCACAGACTTTTTATTTATTGTATTGTATTTTATTGTATTGTATTTATTGTAAAGATGCTGTACAGTGGGGATACAATACATGAAGAAGGGAATGAGTATATATCTTGTCAAGCGTTGTTACCCCTTCTCTTGTTGTTGTCCTGCTATCCCTTCCCTCCCTTGTATCCCTCATTCCTCCCACCCTGCCCAAAGTTGTAAAGTGGAATTCCAATATAGTGTCTTGTGGGTATCATTGTTGTAATGGGTCACTCTGTGTCCTTGTTTCAGCGTTTTGTTATTTTCCTTCCCTTCCTCAGAATAGACAAATGGATATACAAGATGCAGGGTACCAAAATCAAGTACAGTGACAACAGGGGATGTACCATAGGGAGAAGAATATACAAAGGAAACAAAAAAGATCACAAAGTACATTGAAAACAACAACAATGAGAGGCCTCTGTGTCCAGACCTTGGGGTTCATTTCACTTAACATCATCTTATATAGTCATATGTACATAGCTTTTGAGCTTTTTCTGCTCATCTGATAAAATTATCCTAAATGTATGCTAGTTATTGCAAATGAGGAAACCATGGGGCCTATATTTCTTTGGCTCTGTATGATTTTTTTCCAAGTCTTTCCATTTCCTAACAAATGGGGCAGTGTCATTCTTTCTGATGGAAGCATAGAATTCCATGATAGATAGATGAAGAGAGAGAGAGAGAGAGAGAGAGAGAGAGAGATAGACAGATAGAATTCCATATATATAGAATTCATATATATATATATATGCATATATATATATATATACACTGATATATATATATATACATATACATATATATATATATATATATATATATACATACTGAGGGGCATCTGGGTTGGTTCCATATCTTAGCTATGGTGAATAATGCTGCAATAAACATAGTTGTGCTGGTAGCCTTGTTTGTCATCATTGGAGTACATGCTCAAAAGTGGGATTGCTGGGTCATAGGGGAGCTCTAGGTGGAGTTTTGAGGAACCACCATACTGCTTTCCATAGTGGTCAGACAAGTTTACATTACCACAAGAGTGCAGTAGGGTTCCCTTCTGGCCACATCCCTTCCAGCATCTGTTGTTATTAGATTTCTTGATTATACTCATTCTAACTGGGTTTCTTGATTATACCCATTCTAACTGGGGTAAGGTAGAATCCCCATGTTCTTTTGATTTGCATTTCTTTTATGGCCAGAGATATTGAGCATTTCTTCACGTGTCCATTGGCCATTCTTATTTCTTCTCCAGAGAAGTTTCTCTTTAAGTCTTTAGCCCACTTATTAATAGGGTGGTTGTTTTTTGAGGAAGATTTAATTTTTTGAGTTCTTAATATATTTTAGATATGAGACCCTTGTCTATTGCATAGCTAGTGAAGATCTTCTCCCAGTTTGTGGGCTTTCTATTGATCTTATTAGCTATGTCATTTGCCTTGCAGAAACTCTGCAGTTTCATGCAATCCCATTTGTCCAACTTTACTTTGATTTGTTATGTTTCTGGGGCTTTATTAAGAAATTTTCAGCCTGTGCCAAGGAGCCATAGAATTTCTCCTATTCCTTCCTTTAATGTTTTCAGGGTGTCTGCTTTTATCTCAAAGTCTTTGATCCATTTGGATTTGATTCTGGTGCAGGGTGATATATAAGAATCTAGCTTTAGTTTTCTACAGGTGTTTAACCAATTTTGCCAGCACCATTTACTGAAAAGGCTGTCCTTCCATTCTATCTTTTAGCTCCCTTACCAAAGATAGGGTGACTATAGGTCTGTTGGTTCATTTCTGGGTCCTCCATTCTATTCCATTGGTCCTCATGTCTGTTCTTATGCAAGCACCAACCTGTTTTGAGTACTACAAGCTTTATAGTTAAGCTTGAAGTCTGGTATTGATATTCCTCCAACACTGTTCTTTCTGTTAAGGCTTGCATTTCATATTTAGGGTCTTTTAGTGTTCTATATGAATTTTTGGATTGTTTCTTCTATTTCATTGAAGAATGAGGTTGGGATATTGATAGGTATTGCATTGAATTTGTAGATACTTGCCTTGATTGTCAATCCTCAAATCTCAGCCTACTAGGTATCAAGCATCTACAGATGTGAGCCACATGTTACCAGCTTGATCTATTGACTAGTTAGCCATCTTAGCATCAGCAGCACCTGCTACCACCAGTTCCAAAGTCTTGCTGATCTTCTCTAGGAGAAGCCAGCTTCCTGGAGTCTTCCAAGATCATTAATACATTTCATCCACTTGGCTATACCCCACACATGTTATTTATTTTTAGGTAATTATTATGACCTTGGTGATTGTCCCTTCATCAAGGAATTTAACTGATGATCATCAGACTTATGGGTTGCAAAGGGTCATGCAGAAGATGATTGGTTAGCAATGGCATTATGGGGTGGGGGATGTCACATGATTGTTATTGATGGCCTCTCTAGATGTCAGGCTGCTATTTGTTTTCATTAGGGACTTAAACCTATTTCCATTTTTATTAAGATCTTAGAAAAAGCACAAAATGGGTTTTTAGCCATATGCACATATATCCCATGTATCATTGTTTTGTTGATGTAAATCAGGCTGTGCCCTTGATCACATTAACTTGAGCCATCTTTTCATGTCTCTATTTGTGTAAGAACCAAGAGACTGCAAAGAAACAAGTGTCCTATATATGATTTGTCAGCAATTTTCAGGTGTGGTACCACACCTGAAATCTGAAACTCCTTGGGTATGGAGTAGAAGTTGTCATTTAGTCTTCCAGTCAGCTGACTGGTGCCCACCACATCAGCTACATTTCTTCCTCTTCACCTGGCCACAGACTACCAGGAGTCTCCCAGATGTGAATGGCCTTGCTGGTATAGTGGGGGTTTTTGCTGCTTTGTTTTAATTGGAGTCATGTTTCAGAATAAGTTATCTCTCTATGTACTGTTATATTATTTAAGTTTCTATATCAAGCTTTTAAAATGTATGAGGTATTTTATTCTTTTTCAAAGCTATGTTTAAGGAAGGTAGCAGTGTTTCATGCCTGGAATCCTAACTATTCAGGTGACTTAGATCTGAGGATTGTGGTTTGAAACCAGACCAAGAAGGAAAGACTATAATACTCTTACTTCTGATTAACCACCAGCTGGAAGTAGAGCTGTGGCTCAAGTGCTAGAGCGTTATCCTTGAGCAGTTAAAGTTCAGGAACAGTGCCTAGGCTCTGAGTTTAAGAGTCAGAACCAGCCCCGAGCCGATGGCTCATGCCTGTAATCCTAGCTTCTCAGGAGGCTGAGATCTGAGGATCGTGGTTCAAAGCCAGCCCAGGCAGGAAAGTCCATGAGACTCTTTTCTCCAATAAACCACTAGAAAACCAGAAGTGGCGCTGTGGCTCAAGCAGTAGAGCGCTTGCCTGAAGCTGTAGAACTCAGGGACAGCACCCAAGCACAGAGTTCAAGCCCCACAACTGACAAAGAAAAAAAAAGTCAGAACCAACACACATACAAAATTGCACACACACATAGATATATGTACTTTTGTATATACAAATACCAACACACAAAACTATACATATACATATATGTGTATGTATGCACATACACGTGCATATATCCATGTATATATATTTATTAGTGTCATAACATAAATATTAATGTCATGTAACTCAGATCCTGAACCACTTCCAATTATTCTTTGTGAAAAATGGTGATAATTTTCCATATTATCTTCAAGTTTTAAAATCTTAATATATTTTCTAAAATGGCAGCTCATTAGCTCATCTAATTTGAGTAATCATATTTACTCAAACTCTTAGATGCTGCACTGTAAGCTTTCTATAATATCTAGTTCAGATTAGAGGTGTGGCTCAGTGGTAGACTACTGCCTAGGGAATGAATTCACATCCCATACCACCAAAAACTAGATACAATAACACTTTTTTAAGGGCAATGTGGTATTTTTCATAACCCCAAACATTATTTTCATTTATTTATTCATTAATGAAAAGTATGTTCTACATTTAAACTAATTGGATGTTGCATTTTAAATCAATACATAGATATGATAGATTAATAGCCAGTAGATAACAGATAAGCAGATAGATGATAGGTAGGTAGATGATATATAGGTAATATAGAAAGATAATATATGTTACACAGACAGATAAATGCTTTTTAAACCATATGTAATTTCTTTAGGAACTTAGTAGCATCAACTATGAAACTCGGGTTTATTTTTTTGAGGGAAGAAAATATCTCTGCTTAGCTCTTCACTCTTTGCACGTAGCTCCTGATTGCTTGCTTGATTTATGTCCTGTCTAAACAAGTCAGTGCTCAGCAAAGATTGACTCAGGAGGTCAGAGAGATATGCTTGTCTTTTTTATATACCTCATTCCAAACTTAGGTTTAAATAGAATATAGTAAAATGAGAAGGAAAGGGTAGGTTTAGAGACTTCTCATAATGTTTTTCAAAGTTTGTCCATAATCATTCATTATCACTCGAGGGTATACATGAGCAGATGATCATTTCAATAGAATAGTGCTCTCTCTCCCAGGAAAATAATAAAAAAGAAAAACAAGCCCTCTAGTAGAATGAAGAATGATGGTCCAAGTGGATGAGACACAACAAAAGAGCTATGATGTCATTGTGCAAGGAAAACAACCACACTAGTAGGATGTTTTTGTGTTACTAACATAACTAAGTGAATTCCTTTAAACAAAATGGTAAAACAATATGCAGATAAATTTCTTGATTTTGCACTTGAGGGCCACATTCCGAAGTTGGATTAATAGAAACAACTACGTGAGTATTTTTTTAAATATTAGCTTCACTTTGGCATGACCATCAATTTTGTTTCTTGCACATAGAGTGCTAGTAAAAGATAACAGTGCTATAAAACCTACATTATAGCACAAAGAGATGACTGGATGTCATCGGCTATGTTTTATAGAATGTGCCAGCTGAAGCTACTGTGGGCTTGGCTTTATGTTTCATGTGGCACATATTTTAAAATAAAAAAATAGTGTTTTTAGCATAAAACAATCTCAGAAAGCCAAGCTAATATATTTGCTTGGTTCACAAAGCAAAATGGATTGTGCATGACAGTACAATGTGGTGATCTCTAGAGAAATGTATCTAGTGTCTTTTGTTACTTCAGTGGGAATCCTAGGCTAGGGAATTGTTTGAAGAAAATTACATATTGCTTGCATATCTGCAAGCGTTGAGGGACATAATTAAGCCCTAATCTCGAATAAGATTATTAGATATACTGCCTATAATAATAATATTTATCTAAGAGATAAAAAAGATTCTTCATCACCAGAACAATTCTATGTGTTTCTGTATTTGAGTTAGTGAAATCATCTGAGTAAGTGAATAGAATAAATGTACTTGAAAATCTTTGATACAATGTAAAGAAAAACCCCATTCCCTGGGAAAGTAAAAAATAGAATTAACATATTGTATTGGACATCTTATGGAAACATAAATTAAGTCAGATGATTCACCTGAAATTAACATTAAAAGAAAAACATAAGTTGAATATAAAAGAAACTTTGACTCTTAGGTTTGATTATGCCATCAATTAGTCAAGTTATTAAAAGCTATGGAAAACATCTTTGCATGCATATTACACATACTTGGAGTTATACCCCCAGTATCTCCCCCCATACACACAACTTAAAGGGAGAGGAATTATTTGGTTCATAGTTTCATAATTTTCACTCCACAGCAAGACGGGGGAATTCGAGGAAGTGCTAGAGAGAGGAAGTGATGGAGCACAGATACAATCAACCTTCAAAAAGTGCATTCCCAGAAACCCCTCTAGGCCACACTTCTGAATGTTGCCACCATTCTAGATAACAGAGCCACCGGCCGGACCCATAATCACAGGACCCATGAATCTATAAGGACATTTCACATTCAAGCTATATAAACACTATCATAGTCTTTCTTTTTCCTCTTCTATCCCTGTCAATAAACCAGGATCTTGGAAGAAAAGAGAGGGCATACTGAAATGGGTGACTACATAGGTGTGGTGATACATATCTGTAATCCCAGTTATTCAGGAAATAAAGGCGGGAGGATTATGAGTTTGAGTCTTGACTAGGGAAATCTACAGAGACCCTTTCCATAAAGAAAAGACTGAGACTGTGGCTGTGGCTGTGGTTCAGGTGCTGAAATGTTTCCTTAGGAAGTACAGTGTTTGGGTTCATTTCTAAGTACTGCAAAAGAAAGAAAAAGGTAACTAGGCATGAGTTTGGAAAAAATGATTATTTGCAAAATGTAGCAAAGCATAGGAAAACTCATACAGAGGATTACTAAGAATTTTGAATTACTGCTATGCTTATGTTTGAAGGGAATGGCAAAAGAACTTATTAGGTTGAAGTTATTTTGTTTATACTTGTTACATTCTAGTTTTTTTTTCATAATGGGTCACTCACCTTCATTTTCAACACCAAATAGAAAATGTCTTTTATATTTAATAGTTCAAATATTTATGAAAGGAAAAAAAACATAAGTTGTTCAAAGGAATGGGTCTGGAAAACAGTCCAAGAAATTTTAGCGAAATTTCTCATAAGATATATTAATTTATAAAACTGTAGAGTAATTTTAATCTTCCATTACTGCAAGTCAGGAAAGAAACATGAAAACTGTTGTTCAGAAAAAATAAGATTCCAGGAGAAGTAAATTTTATTTACTTCAAATGGAGTAGTACAAGAGAGAAAGTTGACAGAGAAACAGAATTAAAGGAGAAGAGGAAGAGCTACTCAGGGAAGGATTATGACTTCCAGCTTGTAATTTAGGAAGACAAGTTTAAAAGAAGGGGAGGAAACAACACAATGTTATCATTTCCACTTTTGACACATGTCAAAATATCAGGAGGCCTTCAGATATGAAATTGTGACATTTCCAGCTGAAAAGATCCTGGAATGGTAGATAATCAGTAGCAGAACAAAACATTTATTTATAAAGGCCTGGTAGGTGATAATTACAAGAAGGGCATGTGTGAGAAAGAGAATTCTTACAAGAAAAAAACTGAGAACGTAGAATTGAGGATTGAAATGGGTTAAAGCCAGAAGAATATAGTTTTCCACTTAGGTTCAGTGCAACACACAAACATGAATGAAGTCTGAACCATAGTTAATACAGAAGAAAGATTCTCCAAGAGGAAATCTGACCTTTGGCTGGACAAGAGAAACTAGATTTCAGGTACAACGAAGGAATTATTATTAGCAATAATCATTTCACAGGATTGTTCAAAAGCCATTGAAAATTTGGCCAGGAGAAAAAAATGTGTTTGTGTAAAATTTGGAAAATAAAAATATTCGATTTCATAAAGATTATCTCATTAAATCTACTATTGGAAGAAATTTTAATCATCTAAGTCATGTTGCTACTATATAAACATGTTGGATACAAAACTAAGATTGAGACTCCTGGCTCATCAGGTGGTTTTACTGTTAGCCTCAGAATGAATTAAATTTCTAATGAATGCTCCCAGTAGCAGTGCATAAATTTATTCCACATTATTTCCAGCAATAGCACTCAGAAGTCTCTGCATGCAAATTCAACTATACTGAAGGGTTGGTAGTAGTAGCTCACTGTACTTTTTCATTTTTGTGCATTTTCTGTTTATTCAGGACTCAAATGTCTTCTTACAGCTTTGCTGACCCTTTGGACATTCTCTTTTGTGGCTCACCTTGCCTTTTTTTCCTATTCAACTGACAATTTTTCCCTAGAATAACAGGAGCCAGTTGTACATTCTGGATATGAGATTTTGGTTGCTATGTAAAGTGAAAAACACTTCCCTGAAGGTTTATTTTGTCATAATCTTTGAAAAATGACAAACAGAACTTTCACTTTCTATTAGACTAATTTATCATCATCATTTTTGTAACTTGTGTGTGTGTGTGTGTGTGTGTGGTGAGTGAATGTGTATGTGTGCCAATCCTGTAGTTAAATTTAAGGCCTGGGCACTCTGCTATTCCTGAGCATTTGTGCTGAAGACTAGTGCTCTATCATTTGAACCACAGTTCCACTTGAAGCTTTTTGGTAGTTAACTGGGGAAAGGAGTCTAATGGACTTTCCTCCCTCAGCTTGTTTTGAATCTCCATCCTCAGATCATAGCCTCCTGGGTAAAGAAAACTGCCTAATTTCTACTTGAGTACTACAGATTTGTGATTGATATTTATTCTAGATTCTATATTTGTAAGTTTTTCTCCTTTTCCACATTTACAGAATCTTAAATGCTAAACCTTTTCATAAGTTTTAACAATCATTCAGAAACAAATAAGTGTGCCAAAAAGATAATAAAAGTCTTATTTTAAGTGTTTATTATATTCATATTAACTTGCAAAAGATACTTTATTTTTACTTATCTTCCTTTCTTTTCTTTTCTTCTCTTTTCTTTTCTGTGCCAGTCCTGGGGCTCGACCTCAGGGCCTGGACACTGATCCTGAGCTTTTCCCCTTAAAGCTAGTAGCACTCTACCATGTAAGCCACAGCTCCACTTTCAACTCTTTCTTCATGCTTAGATTTAGATAAGAGTCTCACAAATTTACCTTCTTGAGCAGGTTTTGAATCATGGTCCTCTGATCTCAACCACCCGAGCAGCTAGGATTACAGGTGTGAGTCACCAGTGCCCAGATATTTTGACGTTTTTCTCTAAATATTCACTCATTTTTTGATATTCATATGTGCTTGGTAGATTTGGTTTTATTTAAATATTTATGTTTGTCAAGGTGATGTACAGAGGGGTTACAGTTATGTAAGTATGATGAAAAGCACATAACTTGTCAAACTTGTTACCCCTTCCTTCATTTTGCTCCTACTTTCCCACCCCCCAAAGTTGTACAGATCATTTCTAACATATTGTCTTATATATATCGCTGTTGTATTGGTTCCCCCGTGTCCTTTGTCTCGCCATTCTGTTGTTCCCCTTCCCTTCTCTAATTCTAATAAACATATATAAAATATCAGGGTACCAAAATCAATTACAGTGACACAGGGAATATACTATAGGAAAAAGGACATACAACAGAAACAAAAAAAAATCACACAGTACATTAAAAACATCAAAAAATGTGATCTACATAGACAATGGAATTCTATGCCTCCATCAGATAGAATGACACTACTCCATGTGTAAGTAAATAGAAAGACTTAGAAAAAAATCATATTAAGTGAAGTAAGCCAGACCCGAAGAAACAGTTTCCCTTATTTGCAATAATTAGTATTCATCTAGGATAATCTTGTATGAGCAGAACAGCTCAATAGTTACATTCATATGACCATATAAGATGTCACTAAGCAAAATTTTTGAACACAGTAATTTTTTAATCTTGCATTTCCAAAATTTTATTTACTTCCAAAACTTACCAAGATGATCACTGAATATTAGTAATAATTTTTCATAGAATATTTAAGGCTATTATTTGTCTGACATTTTTACCTGAATTTCTCAGAGAATAACCTGTACTTGACCTCCACATTTTGAAAGTTTAGTTTTGTAGTTTTTGCTGTCATAGTACATATTATGCTAATGACAATTAACTGTGGAAATATATGTGTGTGTATGACTTGAAAAGAGATAAAAAATTTCAAAAGATTTTTTTAATATAACACATCATACATTTTCCAACTTCAATTAAGGAAAACATGATTATATTTTACACTCAATTATTTCCTTTTATCCTCATTCGTCCCTTGATTATATACTTCTTACATGGATAAGAGAAACCCTCAATTTTTTCCTTTTTATTTTTGATCTCTTCATAATAAATTTTAACAAATTTTCAAGTAAAATTACTGACTTACCTTTTAGCCTTGTGTAGTTAATAAATTTAATCTTTTCTCCATCATATATTCCATCAGGTTTTCTTTTATGAGATCTTTATATAGGCAGATACACTATGTCTGTGTATAATCATATATATATACATATATACTAATTAATGTACATATATATATTCTGCAATAACTATGTATATTTTTAATTGCAGACTGCCAGACACATTGTAAGTTTCAAAATGTTCTTGGCTAGTACCTATTGTAGGCTACTCACACATATATCTTCTCAGACATAATGTTTCCTAGGTCATATTGAGAGGGTTGGGAAGAGTTGCTCTGGTTGAAATTGTTTTAGATCATTTACACAATGGAATGTTTAGGTATTAATTAGAATAAGCTTAAACTATGCTAGAAATCTCACTATATTTAGCTGGGAGTATTGATGTATATGTTTAATCCCAACACTCTAAGGTCTGAGGCAAGAAGGTTGTGAGTTTGAAGGCAGAATAGTCTGAGTAGGAGACTCTTAAAATATATTTGATTGCCGGGCGCTGGTGGCTCACGCCTGTAATCCTAGCTACTCAGGAGGCTGAGATCTGAGGATCCCGGTTCAAAGCCAGCCCGGGCAGGAGAGACCGTGAGACTCCTATCTCCAATAAACCACCAGAAAACCGGAAGTGGCGCTGTAGCTCAAGTGGTAGAGCGCTCACCTTGAGCTGAAGAGCTGAGGGACAGCGCCCAGGCCCAGAGTTCAAGCCCCACGACTGACAAAAAAAAAAAAAAAATATATATATATATATATGATTGTTATCATTGTATATGTTATGTTAAAATAACTCAGCTGAATAAAGTAGCTATTATAATGGCTATTAATCAGAGAGGGAGAATTGCATAAGCATTTTCTTAACATGGCTCATTTAATTAATCAGTCTGGTTGTTATACCTTTGGGTGGAAGGTGTGTTTAGGTGACTGAAAGTTTAAAAGTTGCATCAAGGTTATTGAAAGGTTGATAGGTAGACCTGTATTGTTGAAAGTTAAATCTTTCTTATTGAAAGGGGCCAAGCACTATCAGAACCTTTGTAAAAGTCTTCATAAAGAAAAAACAGGAATTTGATTAAAGAAAAAGAAAAACCACTATCTCAAAACAGACACAAAGGTTGTAAGGCCACAAAGAACAATTATGACACCGGGAAGAAGCAATCCAAAAAAATTCTTAATTTCCTCTGCATTTGACTCGTTTTGTGAAGATTGAACAAAATATAGCCATTTTAGATTTAGATTCCATTTTGTTACAACTAAATTCTAGGAAATGTGTCAACAACCACTTTGCGGCCAACTCCCCTAACAACAGCTATTCAGCAGATGGCAGGAAGTATCTAAAGTTCCAGATGTTCCCGCGGTCAAAGACCACTCAGTCGACACCTTTGCGGCTGGGACCATCCGCTTTAGCCAATCATTATGTAAAGCATCAACCCCATGAACGGGCCAATCACCTTTACCAGGTCTGTTCCTGACACTGGTTACATTAATCATTTTTTTGAATTATTTTATGACTTTCCTGTGGTGTGATATGATTTGCTAAGTGATGCTATGATGCGTAGAATGTCCCTGAAGACCCTATAAAAACCCTGTTAACTGAAGGGTCGGGGCTCTCAACTCTGGCCTGCTGCGTTAGTGACAGCAGGCTCCAGCTTGCAATAAATGACTCTCCTGTGCTTGCACTGGAATCGGCTCCTTAGTGGTCTTTGGAGATCCACGATCTGGGCATAACAGCTTTACATATATGCTGATTCCTGTTGTTTGGGATTTGTGAATGAAGCACTAAATTATTTACTAGAAGGAATGATATAAGTCATGGTACACTGTAAAAAACAGGGGCAATCTTTGGGTTTCCACTTTGTGTCTGTCTTTGCTTTGAGCCATTATTTCTGTACCTTGGAATCCATGAAGGACAGAACTGACAACATCTTCACTAAGAGGGACAGAGGGAACTTCTTCCAAAAGATTCACTAATGCCAGTCAACAACTTGACCAGATTGTTCCCCTCAAAGGATGACAGTAATAATGTCCACAGAACCAAGGGATAATAACCAACTAGGTTTAACCAGTTTAACACAGGCAAGAACTTTTGCCATCTGGCCCATTTCTTCCACTATTTAAATGTAAATCCTAGGTCTGTACCCTGGAGATAGGCTGAAGTGCTTTACTTTGCCTCTTCCAGTGCCACATTATCTCCTTTCTCTGCCCTTCACCAATACACATCTCTTAGTTTGGCATTTTGATTGGCTGGACTTGATGTGGAAAGCCTTATAGTGGGCTTGGAGAGTAGAATTCTGGTAAGAACCATACTGCCTTGGCTAATTTTGTATTAGAAAATTCTGTATTACTTAGTACTCAAGATAACCAGGGAGACATTCTGATCTTGTGGGTTGAAACAACCACTTAGATCCCCCAAATCTAATCACTTCTAAAAATAATGCAGGAGATGTTTCTCCTTCATAATTATGCTTTCATGTGCACTGGGGTTTGTATCTTTTCCACTAAACAGCTTAAGACTGACAAGTCACAGCTTGGGAGCATTGCTCTTATCCCTTGCACATTTTATTTTCAAGTCTATTTGCATGAATTTGCATAAATATGCATAATTGCATTCCTTTGAGGGTCCAGAAATGGATTTCTTTAATCAGGAAGCATTCTCAGGATCTCTCTTGTTAGTGATACCATGTAAACTTGCACCCTCTGTGAAATCACTTTAAAAAGTGTATTATTTCGATAGTTTCCAGCAATAATCTAAAAATAAAACTCTCCATGGTGGGGTCAGGGATATGTTCATTATAGAGTGCTAATGTGCTACATGGAAAAATCTGATGGCCCTCATTTCCTCAAACTCTTTTGTAAATATTTACACCAATGAGTTCTTGATCCTTGTCCAGGTTTTCATCCACAGCTTTGGTTCTAACCAAGGGGACATTTAGAAGGACTTCTGTGAGTTGGCGTTCCCCAAGTCCCAGTGGACTTGGCCAACCACCAGTCATGACTGGAGTATGTGCTGGAAGTGTTTCTGTTTTGGTGTCATAAAAACACTTGAAGGAAGTTCAGTGAAGTCCATTGGCTTTATTCATTTGGCTTAGTCTCCAGCACTGACACAATGCAACCTGAAATCTGGGCGTAGTTTCTTCTCACTGAATGGACCAGGGTAGCATGGACTGCTTCTTCTTGTCACTGGCTCCAGGTTGAGGAGGGCATGACTGGTGCTGGTGTTGAAGCAGGTCCAGGAATCCAAGTGCCAGAACAGCCAGGAGTGTTGAGAGGAGATGGACAAAAGCTTACCTAGTCTATATGCCAAAGTTCCTCTTAGACAGGAGATTGGAGCTACATTCCAGCCGATCTGGGTTCTTTTCCCAGGATGGCAGAGTCTCCACATCGCTGAGGCAGTTCAAGCTCATGAGTTACTCTTGCTGTAACAGGCCTCATTGCCTTTTCACTTAACTTGGTGTTTAGCTTAGACATTACATGCATGCGATGTGAAGATGGCTTTTTACAGTGCTGACCGGACGATCACAAAGATTTGATTCTCATGAGATCTTGTTATAAAGTTTAAATGTGTTCAGATGATCATTAAATTTCAGCTTTATTTAATTTGATTGAATTAAACATTATACCGATTCATAATGTATACTTAATTTTTAGTTATGGCAATAATTGAGGTACAGCTAACTTGCAATGCTTTAGAGTGTATGAGTTGAAGGTTTTTGAGTAATTATATTCAAAGATTTATACAGAAGATATATAATATGTTTTACCTAAAATAAAAAAAACATACATTAGAAAAAAATGTTTGTCTTTTAATATATTGGAGATGGGGGAAAATAGTACAACCTTGAGAGATATGTGATACTGATGTGGACTTCGAAATTGTCCCAGCTGACAATGGACAGAAACATGTATCCTATATAATGTATGCAATATGTATTATATATAAACACATTATCACAGTAAAAAAAATCTTCTTGTGTGACCTTACTGTTGCTATTTCTCAGAAATCAGGATCTCCAACTAATTTTGGTTATTGAATAATGGCTCTATTTTTAGACTGTGAGGACAAGGTACTCTAAACTTCATTCTTCTGCATACTTCTTCCCAAAATTCACAAACAAATGATCTCATACTTAAAATGGTTACACTTACCATGACAGTTCTACTATCCCTTGATGATATTCAAGTAATATTCAGTCCATAATTCTATACTTTGGGTTTGGATCTCCAGATAAACTCTCCTGTGAGTATGATTCTCTCTTCGGATATGGACCATGGCAGTGAGTTCAACTCTCGGCATCCCTATGATCATGAAGGTAAACAAGCAACACTCTTCAGTATGTTGTGTGACTAAATCACAATGGTCAGTATTCTGGGTATGTGAAATAAAATGTTGATATATTATCAATTGACATTGGTGTTATTGGAATGTAATCTCATCTCAGGTCAAAAAGGACGTGTAATTGTTTCACATTTTGGAGGAACAAAGAGGGAGATCTGCATTAGCTCATTAAGGCTTCCACCTGCGAGAACCTTTCCTCCTCAGTAATCTCATAATTATTTAGCCTTCTTCTTCTCTCCAGGTTCTTCAGTGCAGATTATCTGCAGAATTCTGCCTACAGTTACAAATGTGAATAGCCTGGAAATTCTCTATGATTAGCTATGATGACTCAACTCTACATTCTTTGGCGCTTAAATGATCCTTCCTGTTTTGGTGTCCAGGGCATTAAGAAATAGATTGTTTTCTCTTTTTTTTTTTTGCTTGTTTTAAATAGATAGAGACATTTATTTCACGTCCATCAATGAATTTCCACCCAGTCTGCCATCTTAGTAGATAACTATCTTTAATGTTTACTTTTTCTCCTTAATGTTACTGGAATTTTGTTCTAAGTTTTTTCTACTTTAAATAAATAAAATAAATAAATTTACTTTAAATAAAACTATAGCTACATCTCAAATGTTGTAGGGCATTACTGACAATAAAATTGGTGAATTTAAATTTAATGTAAGAAAACCCCTTCATTATACCTATGTAACAAATTCATAATGTGTGACATTTTCAAATAGGACATCAAACCCATAAAAAAGGATCATTTTGATTATATTGTATAGTTGGTTAATTGATTGAAATGAAGACAAGAAAATAAATGTTGAGGCACAAAGATAAAGTTATGTGATTTATCAATGTCTCTTTTAGTTAATGATTACTTGCTCATTGCAAGATCCAGACATAAGCAATAATCTGGTCATCCCCTCTATTTTGTCCATTCTCAATGATAAATTAAATCTAATGGTAGTTTATTAGACCTTAATTAGTTTTGTCTGTGTGCATTTCTAAAAATGACATTCCCTACTTCATTTAACTGTATATACTCTTGATTTATAACAATATTAGTCATGGAGCTGGGTGGGTCTTTGCCTTATTTGCTTTCAGCTTCTACAAAAAAATGTGGAGGGCTCCGAAAATCAGAAGCTCATTTTTCACAGTCCTGGAGGATGGAAGTAGTAGGTCCAGTTGCCAGCATGGTCATGGTAAGGGTCACGCGGATCCTCTCCTGGATTCCACATAACTGGTTTGTCCTAGTGTCTTCATGTGGCAAAAGGGAGAGCTGTCTGAAGAGAACTCTTTCCATTCCTGAGAACTCCTGTATCATGGCCTAATTACTTCCTAAGATCCCTACCTCAAATACATCACCTGGAAGAAAGGTGATTCAAAAACTCATAAACACCAGTCAGCAGGTGATGCCTAAAAGCTGGCTCAGCTGCTTCTCAACTGCTCACAGTATAAACATAGAGCTGCATTACTACCTCAGCTCCAACACAAAAATGAGAGTTATTGCTCTCTCTGGTCAGCTCACCTGTTTTAAATACTGCTACTATACTTGTGTTTGCATTCTTGTTTTAAGTCTGAAAAGATAACTTGTCTTTATAATTCTGGACAAGCTTCATTCAATCTTAGGACTAAAAGAGAATAAAATTTATTCAAGTCTTATGATTTTTTTCTTCTATTGAGGCAGTCTTCAGAGTCCTATGCATGCATGCTTAGATCTTTGTACACCACTAGCTTTGTTTTCTGGGTGGTTGTCAATGGTCCCTTCTGTTCTGCTTTCTGAAATGCCTCAAGCTCAATAGTTTCCAGGGTAACACATGAAGTTCAATGACTCTTATATTTCAAAGACTTGGAAAAAATTATATTAAGCAAAGTAAGCCAGGCCCAAAGAAACATAGGTCCCATGGTTTCCCTTATCTGTAATAAATAGTATATGTTTAAGACAAGCAGAAAAGGTCAAAAGTTATATACATATGACCATATAAAATGAGCTAAGAAAAATGAATCCAAGATAGGGACACAAGAGATTTTCTCTTTCTTGCTGTTCTGTTTAATGTACTTACAATGTACTTTGTGATTGTTTTTTTGTTTCTCTTGTATGTTCTTCCTCCATGGTATAACCCATTTTCACTATAGTTGATTGCAGTGCCCTACATCTTATATATACATTTTCTAATTTGGGGAGGGGAAGAGAAATAACAAAATGCTGAAATAAGGATAAAGGTTGACCCATTGTAACAATGAGACATACAAAACTATGTTGAAAATGAACTTTACAATTTTGCAGGGGGTGGGGGGTAGGGAGAGGAGGAGGCGAGGGGATGTTGGGGGAGGAGTTTGTAAGTGGGGAGGGAAGGATACAGGTTAACCCATTGTAACAATGAGATGTACAAGACACTATTTTGAAAACAAACTTTGCAATTTTGGGGGGGAGGAAGAAGTTGGGGAGGGGGGAAGAATAATAGTAGAGGAAAAACAAAGGATAAGGTAACAATGCTCAACAGGATATGTATTCATTACCTTACTCATGTAACTCTAACCCCTCTGTATAGTATGTTTACAATAAACAATGTATATTAAAATAACCCTTTAGGGGCTGGGAAGTTGGCTCAGTGGTAAAGCGCTTGCCTTGCATGCCTGAGGCCCTGGGTTCAATTCCTCAGCACCACCTAAGCAAAAAGAAAAAAGCCGGAAGTGGCGCTGTGGCTCAAGTGGTAGAGCGCTAGCCTTGAGCTGAAGAGCTGAAGAGCTGAGGGACAGCACCTAGGCTCAGAGTTCAGGCCCGCGACCGGACCCCAAAAAAAATAAAATAAAATAACCCTTTAGCATTCCCCTATTTTGTATATAAATCCCACTGTAGATTAGGCATTATTATTCCACTAAAAACTCTTCAACAGAATCAGTATTTAAGGCAAGAGTATTAAAATATAAATAGATCAATTTTGCTTTTTTGGAAGACACTGACCATAAAAATTTTAAATAATCACAATTGTATAGGAGAATACACATTCCTCAGCCTTCCCTAGCTCAGTATATTGCATCATGTTACTGTGTTTATCAAGATTAAATTAAAGAATTCTTATCTGCAGTCTACTATCTCACATTAGTCATTTCTGATTAAGCTTATCAGTGAGCTCTCTCAACTCCTTTTACACATTTCAGGACTTTTTCTTCTCATCCCCATATCTGCCCCTCTCACTAAACCAAGGTCATGCTTACAGTCCTGCACATGAGCCTTCACTATCACACTTTTTTTTCTTTTTCTTTTTATTGTATAGAGAGAATCAGAGAAAAGTTGACAGATAAAACACAAGACACCCAGCTAAAATTTAAAGTGGGAGGAAAAATGTATTATTAATAAAATACATCCTAAATACTGTAAGAGGTATGCTGTTATCTATATTTTTATTTGCCAAATCTGGCAATACTCAAATGAATGTTACCTTTAGCTGCCATTTTGTGTGATTGCTATTTTTGTAAGAAGATGGTAGAAATGTCACAGAGATGGTTTGTGAAGGACCTTCTTTCAGAGTCAGAGAAATTGTTTGTTATGTACACCAATTAGTATTTTGTAAAACTTGCTGAGAAATTATATAATTATTTAATTATGAATTCAGAGATCCTTGCCAGAGTGGAAGAAGGTTGTATTTGTTATTACTTAATTATGTGACTATTCTTTCCACAGTCTCAAATAAATATCTAGAAACTGTAGAAACTTGAGTTAAAAGATTTTTAAAAAATGTAAAACTGTAGATTAGCTAGTAATAAGAAATTCAGATATCTTCCTCCATGATAGATTTGTTGTCATTTGGATATGAAATATCCCTGCTTTATGTATTAAATCCTTGGTCACCAGCAAGTGATATTATTTTAGTAAAAGGTGAAAGGTTTTACCATTTGATGAGAAACCAAAGTATGGTGGTATTCTTTTAGAAGATGGAGCCTAGTTGGAGTAAGTAGGTCCTAGGGCTGAGCAATTGGTACTTAGGTTTACAGGGGTTAGCCTCCAGTTCCTCACCCATTCTGGACTTTTCCCTTTGCTTCCTGTCTACCATGAGATGTGCTACTTTCCTCTGGCACATAATTGTGTTCCTATAATGCTCTGCCTCACCATGAGAGCAGGATCCACAGAATCAAGGCCGATGGAGTGAAACCTCTGAGCCAAAATAAATGTTACCTGCCTTTAAATTGTTTCTCTTAGGCATGAGATCACAGCCACCAAAGTTGACTAATACACCATAAAATGATGGGATGATAAGCTTCAAAAGCACTAGCAAATTTTCCTTTGAAATTAACCATCTAAAAATTGATGACGGTGATTTTTAAGATAGAAGAAAATTTTAATCAGCCTATTACCTTAATGACCTAATTTTAGTTTACCAGTCTGTACTTCTGTTAGACTATTAAATGATGGCGGCAGTGGTGGTAGATGGGGTAGTGCTTATGGTAGTAATGGAGATGATGGTAGTGGTTTTCATGGTAGTTGTGGAGGTGGTGATAGATGTAATAATATAGTGGTGGTAGATGTTATAGCTCATACCAGCATTGAGGCGTAGACAGCTGTAAAGTGCTAATATTATGAGGCAGACAACACTTCCTTGCCTTTGTCAAATAGCATAAAAATTGAAGATCTCGGGTTGCAAACTTTTGGAAGGCTGAATACTGTACTTTCTTTTTGATGAGACTGAAACATAAAGGTATCTATAGCAATGCAGTTTAATTGTTATCTCTAAAACAGTAAATTGAGGCAACCATGTTTAAGCGATATTAGTCATGAAACTTCTGGCTTTGTTCCTGACAAAATAATTGAGCATTTTCCCTAAAACTATTAGTGTTAAACAAGCTATTATGAAATTTGAAGAACTGAGAATAGAAATAATCTACGCCTGTTCTTTGTTTCTTGTTAATAACACAGGTACATTCTAAAAAGCTACTCAGAAAAATAAATGCTTATAGAACATTATAAAGGGAGACAATAGAAATTAAAAAAAATTAAAACCTTTACAGTATTTGCACCTAGAATGGCTGATTGGAGGAAAGATAGGTCACTGGGGTTTGGTTTTAAGGGAAAAAATTTGCACTTAAAAATTTTACCTACTGCTATGAGGCCCAGACCTTTGATCCCCTACATGTACCCACTATGGTGTATCATTACTCAACATAGACTCAGTGCTTTGGCCAAATGACATTGGACTGAAATCTCAGAATTCAAGAGACAAAAGGAAACTTTCCCATTTAATGCTGATCTTAGCTGTTCTGTCATAACAATGGAAGCAAATATATATGGCTATAAATAACCTGTCTATTTTACTAAGACAAATACCTAACAAATATGAAACTTAGGTAGAACAGACTAAATTGCTTCGTGACTTGTGAAAATGTATATGCAATTACAGATTGGTTAAGAGGTTTTGTTAGTTTGTTCATTTTTGTGCCAGTCCTGGGGCTTGAAATCCGGGCTTGAGAGCTAGCTATCTCTGAGCTTTTTTTTTTTCTCATCATTAATTGTATATAAGAGTCTCATGGACTTTCTTGCCTGGGCTGACTTTAAATTGTAATCTTCAGCTCTCAGTTCCCAAGTAGCTAGGATTACAGGCATGAGTCATCTCACCGGCTGGCTATTTGAATCTTAATAAACTTTACAACATTGAACCCAACAACTTACTCCTAAGAGGAATATTTATTCTTTGCCACATTCTGTTATAAAACTACTTCGTGAAAATGAAGTATGTTTCCATGCCAGGAAATTAGTTTCTCCTTTGAACAACTGTTATAATGGATCACAAGTTACATATAGCCGAAGTATTGTGTATACAGAACTTACTTGTGAAAACTCAGGTTAATTTACATAAATGTTTTATAACTTAAACTTAATAAAAGCAGTAATTCTATTTTTTCAAGAAAATGTATACAAAGTCAAAGAATGTCAATTAAATTCTGTTAGTGATTTATTTTTGTCTTGTTTTGAGAACTTTAAGAATAGACAAAATGTTTGCTTTGCTTTGTTAGTTTTAAGCTATTCCTCTATTGTTATGGCACATTCATATTTTATTTAATTGATCTGTATGTAATGTCTTCATATAATTTAATAACATGCAGGATTCAAATCTTCATTTTTGAGTTTCAGATTCTAATGTTTTAAGAGAGACCAGCTTTGTCTCATACTCAGAACAGATAGCTATCATCTGGCCAACTCAACTTCCTTTTTCTTTTTTTCTTTTTCCTTATCACAGAGTTGTTCTTTCTTAGGAAGCCTTTTCCCCCTCCCTAAGCTCTGAATATTAATGAGATTCAATTCTAAAGGCAAGGATAAGGTTTCAGAGGTGGATTTTTCCCCTTTTTACATCTGGACTTATTATTTCTTCTAAGTGAGCAAGTGGTCCAGGTTAAATCAATATATCACTTCCCTGGAATTTTATTTAAAATATTTGTAGAGGCTGGGAATTCAGCTCAATGGTGGAGTACTTAATATTCTTGCATACCCAAGACCCTGAGTTTGATTCTTTGCATTGGAAAAAAGAGACAGGTAGGAGGAAGAGAGAAGAGAAGAGAGGAGGGAAGAGGCAAGGGGAAGAGAGGAGGAAGAGAATGAGAAAAGGGAAAAGGAAGGGAGAGGAGGAAAAATGAGAGGAGGGAAGGGAGAGAAAATTAGAAAAAAGAGAGGAGGGGGAAAA
Organism: Dipodomys ordii; assembly: GCF_000151885.1. Classification (NCBI taxonomy): domain Eukaryota; kingdom Metazoa; phylum Chordata; class Mammalia; order Rodentia; family Heteromyidae; genus Dipodomys; species Dipodomys ordii. The sequence goes on from NW_012267292.1 coordinate 121,117, forward strand.
GAGAAGGGGAGGGGAGGAAAGATAAAAAAGACATTTAGAAGTTAGATTTTTGTTCTGTGAAATAATATGTAAGCTTAAACAATGTATTAATATGTCTGCAGTATGTCTAGTGGTCTCTATCTGTTTCTGGAGAATTCATCTGTAGAGAAATACTGTGCTTCTCACAGTAGACATAGAGGAGTTTTGAAGGTCAGAATTTGAAGGTCAAAGAAGTGTTGCTTTGAGTTGATGAGGTCTACCAGATTTTAACAACGAATATCTAAGATTATTTTTGATAAGTTATTTTCAGTTATGTTTAAGCATCTTATAGCAAAGCATTGACATGACGATTTCCAAAATAATGGTGATGGCAGGTTCCCAAATCTGGCAAACATAAATATAAATGGTAGTTTTTTTTAGATAACGGATTCACATTTGTCTTTGCAATGTGGGGTAGTGATGTAATTTGAAAAAGAATCTGTGAAAATTATCCATATATAACATTCTGGAGCAGCTTTTTCAATAAATTGAAAAAAAGATAAAATCAATTCTTAAGAAACATCAGATATTCATACATTATGATTATAGTGGTTATTTCTCTAAGACTCATTTTTTCAATTTAATTTTATTGTCAAGGTGATGTACAGAGGGGTTACAGTTACATATGTAAGATAGTGAGTACATTTCTTGTTAAACATTGTTACCCCCCCCACCCTCATTTGTGTAATAGCTCCAGTGAACTATCCACAATGCTTTACCTAGCTGTGCAGTGGATTTTTTTAATCAGTTATGGGGCTTGAACTCTGAGCCTGGGCATTGCCCCTGAACTCTTCAACACAAGGAGAGCATTCTACCACTTGAGCCACAGCTCACTTCCAGTTTTCTGGTGACTTACTAGAGATAAGAGTCTCATAGACTTTCCTGCCCAGGCTGGCTTTGAACCACAATCCTCAGATCTCAGCTCCTGAGTAGCTAGAATTATAGCTGTGAGCCACTAGCACCTAGTTTTGTGTAGCAGATCTTAACACTAGATTTTATAAAATAAACAAAAAATTAATAAGTAAGTTAAATAACAACTCCTGAATGGTTTAGTATTAAAAATGGATGTTTCCCTTACACTCTGCTTCTTTGTCTCATACTTAATCATTTCCTCTTTTTCTTAGGAAAATAGCAAATATATTTTGGGGGGGAGGGGGTCTGGTCGTGGGGCCTGAACTCTGGGCCTGGGCACTGTCCCTTAGCTCTTCAGCTAAAGGCTAATGCTCTACCACTTGAGACACAGCACCACTTCCAGCTTTTTTCTTTTTGCTTATGTGGTGCTGAGGAATCAAACCCAGGGCTTCATGCATACAAGGCAAGTGCTCTACCACTGAGCCACTTTCCCAGCCCTGCCAAATATGTAATTTTTAAAACATGATTAGTATTCTTCCAGAAATATGGTATGAAAATGTAGGGAAGAATGTATCTGATATTCCCTGATTATATGTAAAGAGATTCCAATGGTATATATCAGAAAGGGATGACTATAGTTTCTTTAAAAAAAAGAACAGTAATAGTACTCTAGATTTTTCTCCTTAGCACAATTAAAGATATTGAAGATAAACCTAGAGCCAACATTATATCAAATGTTGAATAATGATACTGCATCCTCTAAAATCAAGAAGAGGCTAAGAATGTCTACTTCCTCCACTCTTACTCAATAATATATAGTATAAGAACTCCTTGCCAGAGCAATAAGGCAAGATAAAGAAATAAAAGTCTTCCAAATAGGAAAGGAAGAACTCAAATATCCCTTTTTGCAGATTACATAATTCTATAGCTAAAGAACTCTGAAGATTCTACTCCAAAATCTCTAGACTAATAAATACCTTCAATAAAGTAGCAGGATATAAAATCAATACAGAAAACCCAGTAGCTTTTTGGTATGGTAAGAATGAGCAGGAAGAGAGGAAAACTGGGAAAACAATTCTGCAATTCTATTCACAATAAGCCTCACAAGCAAACGAACAGCCAAAAACCAAAAACAAAAACATGGGAATAAAATTAAGCAAAGGGGTAAAACACCTACAATTAAAGCTAGAAAACCTTGAGGAGACCTGGAAGTAGGCTCAAGCGGTCGCATGCCAGACATGAGTGACAAAGATGTGCAAGAGCTGAAGCCCTGAGTTCAAGCCCTACGGATAGCACAAAACTAATACACAACAAACAGCATCAGAAGAAAGACATTGAAGAAGAAGTCTAAGAATTGAATGACCACACATGTTCTTGGAGAACTGACATCAGAAAAAAATGGCCATATGCTAATGACAAGCTATTAATTCACGTTAAAAAATATAGCTGGTGAATTAACTAACTTGTAGGTATCTGTTGTAATGAACAGAAGATGCATTTTGGAGGTAGAATTGTGCCACTTCTGGGCTATGGAATCAGGATTTACTTAGAGGCAGATAGCAGAGGAAAAGAAGAAGCCTGCAAGGAGAGATGTGTGCAGATGTGTTCAGATTTACATATTGATTACAGCCATTGATGCATGTGGTTGAGAATACATAAATTCGGTGGAAACATGCACTCCCGCTATTTTAATAGTATGCTATGGACTTACCAAAGAGCTTAGAAACTGCTCAGTGTGTGTTGCTTTAAGTCTCATTTTAAGTTGAGCATAGAGGAAATCCAATATTTCAATTGTTACTCTGCTAATACTACTGCCTAGAAGCCTGTTTCCATTTTTGTCTTCAGTGAAATTTTTGTCCCGTAAAAGGCAAGTTTATATTTTTTCAGGCCTATTGAGTTGATATAACTTATTCTGGGTTAACAAAATATTTGTGTTGCTTTGGGAGTTTGAATTGGTAAACCATAACATTTGCAAAAGCATGACACAATACCATATATACAATCTTAGTTACCTAAAGGGGATTGTGTACATGAAGGATCTAGATGGTTATGTTTAACTAAACTTCTTGTGGTTATAGATGGCTTTTCTTTGTTTCTTATGTGTTTTCTGTAATGGGCATGCGAAATGAAAGTTATTTCAAAACAAAAATTCCTAGAGTCATTTTCAGAGATAGAAAAGTCAGTCCAAAAGTTCATGTCGAAACATAAAAGGCCCCAAATAACCAGTGTAATCCTGAGAAGAAACAAAAAGTGATGTTGGCAAAAAACAAAATTCTGTTTACAACTATACTCCATACTCCAGACCCATAATAACAAGATCAACTTGGTATTGGTATAAGGCTAGAACTGAAGACCAATGGAACAGACTAGTAAATCCAGAAATAAACCTATCTGCCTATAAGCAACTATTTGAAAAAGAAGCCAAAATTATGTTGGGATTAAATGTAGCCTCTTTAATGAACAGTACTGGAAAAATTGGATACTCAGAAGTAGAAGAGTGAAATTTGTCTCTCAGCCTTCACTAATATTTATTTAAAGTGTATCGAAGACCTTAGTGTATGACATGAAACCTTGAAATTACTACCCAGGGGAGTAGAACTTCTTGACATAGGCAGGAACTTTCTGAATAGAAGTCCATGGACCAATCTAGGGAAGAATTAATAAATGTCACTGGATCAAGCTAAATGCTTTCTGCACAATGAAGGATGCAGTCATTATTAAGCTGACTAAACAACCTGCAGAATGGGAAATCTTCGACAGCTAGGTCTGACAAGGATCTAATAACCAGAATATACATGGAGTTCAAAACACTAAATTTTCAGAGAATCAATAATCCAATTAGAAAATTGGAAAAGTTAAAAGATATACCTGTCAGAAGAAATACAAATAGTTAAAACATAAACAAAAAGGAAATACAAATAAAAGAAATCTCATTCTAATGAGAATGAGCATCAACAAAAATACAAAGAACAAATGCTGCCGAGATTACAAAACAGGATAGAGTAAAGCTACTTGCACAACTTTATTGCCACACTATTTACCATAACCACAACATGGAAACCATCCAGATGCCTCTCAATGGACAAATATCATAAAAATGTAGTACATGTTCACAATGGAATGTTATACATCCATTAGGAATAATGCTATTAGATCATTTGCAAATAAAATGGATGGATCTGAAAAAATATGTTAAAGCCCAAAAAGAGAGACAAAAGAATTGATTTATGTAAATTGTATACAAGTGTACACAAAGTATTAACTGAAGTGATATTTTAGGAAAGAATTCAAATGTTGTAAGGTCTGATTGTGCATATTTTATAAAATGAAAGGTCTGACTACTTTTATATAAAATACTTTCTTTTCTAGTTTTTGAGCAAACTACCAATTGTTTCAGCTAAAGCAGAGCTATCTTCATGTTATTTGTTTTAGTGGATCTGAAAAATAATTATGCTATTATGTCAAGTTATGTAGGAAGCTTTCTATCTGCCATTGTTACCTATATAGATATGTCTACATAGATATCAGTTTTTTTCTAAGCTGTATTTTTATAATTGAGATTATAGTTTTACTTTCTACTGTCTCTGTAATACTTGATTCTGTACTGGACACCTGTGTTCAGGAGACAGAACATTTTTTACTTGTTCTCTAGTTGGAAAAATAATTCTTGAAAGAGCAGAACAGAAAGTTATAGCTCTCTGTAATGTTCTTAAGACTAAAAGCAGACTATGAAAAAATAAAATTCTGCTTTATGATATTCAGCCCTAGTCCATGTTCTTGTCCAGAGGTCTGTATGTCCTAAAAATCTCATGAATATCAAGAAATGGATTTATGTTAATTTAAGAACTCTCATTGTTGACCATAGGACAGATTAAAAACTCACCCTAGTGATTTATGTGTTCCAAATCTCCTTGTCAGTAGAACCAAATATGTAGAAAAAAAAGAAGTCAATAAGTTTAGACCAATTTCCCTAACAGCATGGCCAATAGAGCAGGGAAGGAGAAAGGTACATTTGAAAATTTCCCATAGCAACGCATGTGAAATATGTCTCAAGCCTGAGAACTTACTTAACAATCGAAAGGTTTTATTTTTCTGAATTACATATTGTTTCCTATCTTCTATAGTATATATGCTAACTAGTTGTAAGAAAGAAATATCAACTCAAATGTAACATCTTTCTACTACTCATAATTAAAGGAAGAAAAAAAGTCTGTCATATAATTTATGTTATTTATAACCAAATAAATGTAAATCACTAATAATGATGGAGTTTAAAGGTTACTTTGAAATGCAGGAATTAGAATGAGGCTTCTGTAGACTGGGTCTAGAATGTAGTCTGTCTGTCTTTGTCTCTGTCTCTCTGTCTCTGTCCGTTTATCTATCTCTATCTCTCCCTCTCTTCATTGTACTTTCCAAGAGGTATACCATTATCATTTTCCTTGGGGAACTTGTTAAAAATGCAGAAAACACAGGTTATTTCCCAGACTAATGGGGTTTTGTGTGTTAATAAAGTTTCTTCAAAAGACTGGTGTACAACTTTATATTTGAAAACCACTGAACCAACTTAGTGACAATACATATTTCTATTTCCACTAAAGCCCCTGATGTAGTGGTGTTGAAGGTGGAAAAGAAGCTTTCTGGATGAGGGTATTGAGCTAATGAAATCCTGAGATAAAGGCATTCTTCAATTTTTTGGGAAAGAAATGAAATAACTAATGAGTATCCTAAGCATTCACTGCTATTATATTCACAACCAGAAATCAAGAACAACCAATCTATTTTCCAGTAAAACTGACTGATTGAAAGAAAAAAAGAAGGAAAACAGGCTTGACAGAAATAAAACAATTTATGTAAAATCATATAAGTGAAAACTAAAAGTAGAAGACATTCCCCAAATACTCATAATGGCACTGAAACATTCCAAGAGGAAGCAATTTGTATTGTTCCAGAGAGAAGATGGGTCATTCAGGTCTAAAACTCACAAAGCATTGCTATGTTTTTAACTCCTTGTAAGTGCAATCAAAACTAAACTATTAGGGACTAGGTTTTCCCATTCATATCATTATATTTCGAATGGAACTTTGTTATGTCAATTTATATTTTAGAGGAGAACACCAAATAGATTTCTTTTCTGTTTTCCCCTTTAGTATTGAGATATGGAGTTCTGCCAAGGTGAAGATGCCTTCGTTCCCTTAAATCAAACTTGATGCCCCTCCTCTTACTTATGATCTCAGCTGATATGATTAGTCCTGGTTTTATTTTATATAGTGATAATTCCTTGATTGAGCTTGATTCCATTTCAGGAGAGTCTCAGACGAGGATTCTTGGATATTTTTAGAAAGAGTGATTAAGAAATCAGCATCTCTATCCACATGAGATTCCTGCACTATAGGAAACACAAACAATAAATATCATTCTAGTAGGTGGCCATAGTTGATAGATGTCATAATAGATGTGTAATATCTTTCCTACTGCAGGACAATTGAGAAAACAATAAATACTATATCATTCAACTATTTCTTTTTTTCTTAATATCTTTTTTATTGTAAAGACACTGTATAGAAGGGTTACAGTTACATGAACAAGTTAATGAGTCCATTTCCTATCATGCATTGTTATACCCTCCTTTGTTTCTCCCCTATCATCCCTTTCCTCCCAGTCTTCCCAAATCCACCTTCCTCTCTGCTATCCCCTGCCCCCCCTGCAAAATTGTAAAGTTCCTTTTCAACATACTGTCTTGTACATCTCATTGTTGCAATGGGTCATCCTGTATCCTTATTTCAGCATTTTGTTATTTCCTTTCCCATCCTCAAATTAGAAAAAAATATATAGAAGATACAGGACACTGAAATCAAATATAGTAATAACAGGGCTTGTACCATGGGGGATGAACATACAAAGAAACAAAAAAAAATCACATAGTACATTATAAGTACATTAAAAAGAACAGCAACAAAGATAAAACCTCTTTTGTTCCTATCTTGGGGTTCATTTCTTTTAGCATCAGGTTATATGGTCATATGTGCATAGCTTTTGATCTCTTCTGCTTGTCCTAGACGTATATTAGTTGCAGATAAGGGAAACCATGGGACCTATGTTTCTTTGAGTCTGGATTATTTCACTTAATATAATTTTTTTCTAAGTCTTTCATTTCCTAACAAATGGGGTGAGGTCATTCTTTCTCATGGAGGCATAGAATTCTATTTTATATCTATACCACATTTTCTTGATTCATTCATCTACTGAGGGGCATTTGGGTTGGTTCCATATCTTAGCTATGGTGAATAATGCTTCAATAAGCATAGTTGTGCTAGTAGCTTTAGTATGGCCTTGTTTGTGGGATTGCTGGGTCATAGGGGAGCTCTATCCTGTAACACATGGAGGTTGAATAACACACTGTTGAACTACCAGTGGGTCATAGAAGAGATTAGAAAGGAAATTCAAGTGTTCATGATATTTAACGAAAATGAACACACAAATCACCAGCTCCTCTGGGGCACAGCAAATGAAGTACTCAGAGGTAAGTTTATAGCTCTGAGTTCCTACAAGTTGGAAAGATCTGAAACTAACAATTTAACAAGGCACCTGAAGTTCCTTGAAAATGAGCAACCAGCTAAACCCCAATCGAATAGATGGAAAGAAACAATTAAAATTAAATCAGAATTAAATGAATTAGAGTAAAAAAAAACATAGAATCAACAAACAGAGTTGGTTCTTAAAAAAATTAACAACATTTACAGATACCGAGTAAATCTTATTAGAAAAAGAAAAGACCACACCCATATAAACAAACTCAGAGATGAGAACCGTAACAGAACCACAAAATCAATCAAGATTCAGACATTATAAGGGAATACTTCTCAAACCTTTATGCTAATAAGCTTGAGAATCTGGAAGAAATTGACAAATTTCTAGCAAATATTGACATGCCCAAACTAAAGCAAGATGAGTTAAACCAACTTAATAGACCCATATCAAGCATCAAAATAGAAACAGCGAGAGACCTCCCACCCAAGAAAAGCCCAAGACTGGATGGATTTACAGCTGAATTCTACAAGGCGTTCAAACCAGAGCTTACACCAATATTCCATTGAACTATTTCTTTTTCTTTTTATTAAGAAGTTTTTTATTGTGAAAATACTGTACATACAGGTTACAATTACATGAGCAAAGAAATGAGTACATTTCTTATCAAGCATTGTTGCCTCCTCCTTTGTTTCCCCTTCCCATCCCTGCCCTCCCATTTCCCACCCTAGCCAAAGTTGAAAAGTTCATTTTTTGACATAACGTTTTCTACATCTCTTTGTTGCAATGGTTCCAAATGTATCCCTATTTAAACAATTTATATTTTCCTTCCCCTCCACAAATTATACCAACATCAAATACAGTGAAAACAGGTTATACCATGGAAGAGCGACATACAAAGCAACAAAGAAATCATCTTATAAATATGTTAGAAACAATCACAAAAAAGAAAAACAATTTAAGTCCTTATCTTGGGGTTCATTTCACCTAACATCAACTTATCTGACCTATTCTATTTGTCTCAGACATATACCAGTTATTGCAAATAAGGGAAACCATGGGACCTATGTTTCTTTGGGCCTGGCTTACTTCACTTAATATAATTTTTTCCAAGTCTTTCCATTTCCTAACAAATGGGGTAATATCATTCTTTCTGATGGAGGTATAGAATTCCATTCTGTATATATACCACATTTTCTTGATCCATTCATTTACTGAGGGGCATCTGGGTTAGTTCCATATCTTAGCTATGGAAAATAATGCTACAATAAACATAGTCGTGCTTTAATATGGTCTTTTTTTAATCATTCGGGTAAATGCCTAGGTATTTGCCATGACTGTGAAGAACCACTTGGCAATGTGGTTATTAGATAAAGACTGAGTCAATACAGGATGAAACATGCTAAACCAAATTTCATTTGCTTGGGAAAAATTTAAGGGTTATATAATTTTTCTTCTTAGTAGATATATAAACTTAAATTTAAACATTGTTCCTAAATTTCACTGGTTTAAATATTGTGTCTAACAGTTTCCTGTGTTGAAGACTTGGCTCCCACCTGATGGCGCTACTGAGAAGTGACTGTACCACCAGACCTTTAATTTCATCAGTGAATAAACCCACTGATGAGTTTAGAGCTGAGTAATTTTTAGAAAATAAGATCTATTTGGAGGAAGTATGTCATTGATGTCTTGCCATGAAAGGGCATGTTTTATTCCTTCAGACTTCCTCTTGCTCTTTCTGTTTCCTGGATTCCATGAAATGTGAGAAACTCACAGACACACCCACCCACCCCCTGCTCCCATCTCTCTGTCTCTCTCTTAAATCAACGTAGGATGCTTAAAAGTTTCTGTTTTGACCTAGTGGCTTGGCCCTTTTATTTTATTGTGAAAATACCATACAGATGGGTCACAATTACATGGGCAAGATAACGAGTACATTTCTTATCAAGCATTGTTGCCTCCTCCTTTGTTTCCCCTTCCCAGCCTTTCCCATAACCTCCCTACCTCCCCATTCGGTTCCCCCCCACCAAAGTTGTAAAGTTCGTTTTTTGAAATGACTACTTGTACATCTCATTGTTGCCATGGGTCCACCTGTATCCCTGTTTAAACAATTTGTTTTTTCCCTTCCCCTCCACAAATTATACCAACATCAAAGTGGCTTGGCTTTTGTCCATTATTCAGGTAATATCAGCAAATAAAGAAAGCAGACTGTGTGAGTAATTAAGAGAAACCTCAGGTTGTCCAAGAATTTACCAAAAGGTGTGAGTAATTAAGACATCCTACCCTCTTTAGACTAGCCAATAATAAGCAGAGTGTGCACCTGGGCATTTGAGCAGAAGTTGCAGAACCTTCTCTCTGAGGGCTAAAGAGGGGACAGTCTGCCACTCTGTGTGCTTGCTTGCCAATGGACAATACTTTTGCTAAGAAATAAGTGTTGGCTTGCTCAGACAATTCTTTGTTTTTGTGTAGTTAGTTTTGACTCTGATGGTCCTTGGAGAAGATAGTTATAACAGAAGTAATCTTCTTTTCCTCTCCCATTCCCTTTGCCTATCCTGTTCTGTTGTACTTGTGATCCAGAGTCAATATATCCAAAGGTTATAATCACTTGAAAATAATGAGACAAGGAAACTCTTTCCCTTTAAGATGATATTCTTATGTATTTTGTCACAGTAATGATAAATGGCTAATATAATATAAATATACCTCACTTATGTATATATGTATATATTTTATTATATATAGTTTATTCTACCACTTGAGCACAATACTATACTAGTTGACAATCCTCTAGAAATTAAAAATAAAGTAAATATGATAAAAAGAAGATTGACATTAAAATCTGACATAACTTGGGGCTGAGAATGTGGCTTAGTTGTAGAGTGTTTGCCTAGCATGCATGAAATATAAACAGAAAAAGCCTGAAATGGCACTGTGATGCAAGTGGTAGATGGATAGCCTTGAGCGAAAAAAGCTCAGGCCCTGAGTTCAAGCCCCAGGACTGGTAAAAAAGAATCTGACATAATTGAATATGAATTTTGCCTTTTCCTTTATTGACTGAGTAAAGTAGAATGGTGCTTGATTTCTTTGACCTGCCCTTCATACCATTACAAAATGACCTAACATCATAGAAAACAGACAGAGCCTTTATTATGTTATGTATGTTATCAATGTTGTTATCAGTTCTTGTTAAAATAAAGAACATTGAGATGTTAAAAGCTATTAGGGAATAAAATCATTCCACCAAATCAGAGCTTTATATGTGAATATATGAAAAAGGGAGGGTATAATTCTAGGAATTTGATCAAAAGGTAAAGAAGAGAGAGAAAGCATGGGTATCATAAAGCACATGGGACAGTCTAAAGACTGAGACCTTTCTAACCATTTGTCAGTCACTAAGTGATTCTAAAGTCTGCCTTTCCCATTTTGCTAGATGTCAAATAAAAAAGAAATAATTTATACCCCAAATTAAACCACTGGACTAGCAGCTTGAGTTGATGAGGGTTTAGTACAACTTGGTAAAAACTGATTTTAAAATATTTATATTGCATGACAATATTTCAGAATATCAAAACGGAGATGATGTAAACATTTCTAGAGAAGAATAAAAATCAAAGATACAGAAACGAGAATCCATTGATCCTGTTAAATACAACCTTGAAGAAATCAGTGAAGCAGTGCCTTTCAAACACAGCAGATAATTTCTAGTTTATATACATAGCTAAAGATAGACACATGGGGGTTTTTTCAAATGTGTGCATTCTCTAAACATTTTTCTCTCTTGCTGCCTTACCAAGAAAGTTACTTGAGATACCTGTCCTTCAAATGAGGGAATATATAATGAAGACAGGCACAGAAAATGTGATTCCCCAAAGTGCCAATTTGTTTCATAGTTACTTTAAATAAAGGACACAGTGATGGAAAATGCAAGAAGGAGCTTTCTGTGAACTGTCTTTATCTGCCTCCAGCTAGACCGTCTAAGTGGATCTAAGTGTCCTGAACGCCCTCACTGAAAGCCTGTCAACTAGAACAACACTAGACAGACTAGGTCACAGCCTATCCTGAGAGCTCATTTATATTTCCCTAAATCGTTTGCCCTCTCCTCGCTCACATACATCTCCTTTCTTTCTCTCGTATGAAAGCAGGCATAAGAACATCTATGATGACTCCAAGAATTGTTCAATATTCACTTTTCTTTCTTGTGATGTCTCTGGTCAGGTAATCAAGCTATTTGCCTTTTTGTCAACCTAACTGCCCTCAGTTTTGTTTTTTTAAACTCTGATACTAAACTTTCAAGAAAGAAGGTATATCATGCAGATAATGGGCAATTCCATAGAGGGAATAAGAATAAAAATATTCAGAAGAATTTGAAAGTCCGCCAGGCCTAAGGGACAATCAGTCTACGTGGAAAGATCAATGCAGGGGTCTGAGATCACACAACCCCTTCAGCCCTATATCTTTATTTATTTTTGTAAGTCATGGAGCTTGAACTGAGGGCATGAGCACCGACCCTGAGCTTCTGTGCTCCAGACTACTGCTCTATCACTTTGGAACACAGCATCCCTGCTGGGTTTTGGATGGTTAATTGGAGGTTAAGTTTCATGGACTTTTCTGTCCGGGATGGATTCCAGTTGCAACCCTCAGATCTCAGCCTCCTGAATAGCTAAGATTACAGGCATGAGCCACCAGTGCTTGGCTTTCTTCTACCACTTTAACTTTATAAAAATAAGAAAGGTTATGCTCCACACAACTGATAGAATAAACCAAGAAACACTTGTCTTACTGGAAATAAAACAGTCCTCCTATGAACTCAAAGGTATAGCTTGACTGAAGATCTAGACCGTGCAGGAGAATAAAGGTTTACTGTAGTGAGACCTGCAAGGAAAATATAGAAGAAACAGTGTATTGAATTTTGTGCTCTTTTCCAAAAAAAAAGGTACTTAAGATAAATCAAAGTTTAATTATTAATTAAATCAAAATGTAATAGTATGTAGCAAAAAAATGTAAGCACATAAAGACAAGCATACCTTTTTATGAGACCAGAAACAATTGGAAAAAGAAAAGTATGATTAGGATGCAATGTTAACTTTTAGCAGCAAACTCCCTGGCTGTTGCTTCCTCATTGTTGTTTGAAGCCCAAATTTTAACAGGATTACAACAGGAGAATGAAGGACATGAAAACGAAACGAAACAGTTTCAACATAAGAGATCCAAAGCTTCTTTTGCCATCACCTCAAGTAAATAACAACTAAAAGTCAATTCATGCAGTGGCAGAAATGTATTCCTATCATTTAGGATTTTTTAAAAATATACACCGTGGGGCTGGGAAGGTGGCTCAGTGGTAGAGTGCTTGCCTTGCATGCATGAGATCCTGGGTTCAATTCCTCAGCACCACATAAGCAAAAAGAAAAAAGCCGGAAGTGGCGCTGTGGCTCAAGTGGTACAGCTCTAGCCTTGAGCTGAAGAGCTGAGGGACAGTGCCCAGGCCCAGAGTTCAGGCCCCATGACAGGACCCAAAAAAAAATAATATACACCTCTTTTAGAGGTAAGAGTACTTGCTTTTGGAGCGAAAGATTAGCTGGGAAGGGAGTGGAGCAGCTCAGAGTTATTTAGTTTTAATACTTCTAATTTACAATTTATCTTTGTAAGGTAATGTTGCATGCATTTTGTTGATAAAATAGAATGGAATCTACATATTCATGATGTAGATGCTAAGCCTTCCTGAGAGCACCAGGGTAAGATCTCTGAGTAAGAGCCATCTGCTTTACTCCTGACCTGCCTGTTTTTCCTTGGAGTGCAACAATGAAGCAGGCTTGCACCAATGGAGCAGGAGTGCACAGGCAGTTACTGCAGGTCAGTGAGACTCACACTGCCCATCATTCTAACTCAGAGAACACACAGGAATGGCAGTTGTTACAAATGTCTGTACAAAAAGAAATTCGATCTTTTTTTTTCAAACAGTAGGCTGCAGTTATCCTGTATTAAGAGAAGAGTATATTCCACACATTTCCATGTATGTATCAATTGTGAAATTTAGCCCACACCAAATAAAAACTAGGTCTCTGGTTAGTTTGAAGCCATTTTTACCACAGTCAGACCTAACTTTATTATAAATCACAGTTACAGGAGAAATTTTTAAAAATGCGTTTCAGGACAAGCAAGTGCATTAAATTGCTTGCAGTGTGTAAACATTATTTTTCTTCCTAAGTGGTTTAATAGTTTTAAAATAACATGTGGAAAAAAAAACAATGCCAAACAATAAAGCAATGATAGAAAGCATACAGGGTTTGGAAGATGAAGTTGAGTGAATTCCATTATGTCTCATTGCATTATGTTTCATTGCATTATCCTTTCCAATCGAGTAAATGTACTCTACTCAATTTGGACTTAGTCATGCTATAGTGTGCTTGTCAGAAAATTTGCATTTCTGTGATCAAAATGAAAGATGTGTCTGAGATTTATTGGAAAAGTGGGTATAGAAAAGGCTTTAAGTGCTTCTGAGATCATTTCCCTTTTGTGCTGTTTTGTAAAGGGATTTAGACACATGGTGCTAACTTGTAGGCGTGTTGGGAGCAGAACTGGAGTGCTGGTGGGGACAGGACTCCTCAGTGAGCACACAGTCCTTTAATAATCATTAGGAGCCACTGTTTTCTTTGCTATGGAACTGGACCAATAACAAGTACATATTCTCTCTCTCTCTCTCTCTCTCTCTCTCTCTCTCTCTCTCTCTCTCCTCTTCAACCACATCACAAGGAGCTCAAGGAAGTAACCCAGCATTCTTACTTCATGTTCTTGTCCTAAACTTTTGGATCAATCTATTTTTTCCCCTGGAAATATTTTCCTTCCATTCCTTGGAGCTGGGCAATAATACAACCTGGTTTCAAGAGTTCTAAAAAAGTGAACAACTCAGTTAATTTCAATGAATGAGAACTCTGACAAGTCACTTTGGCTCTAAAAAAAGGAAGAAAGAAAAAAAAACAGACACAAGAATGAAAGTTCTTAACTTCTAATTTTTACTTAAAAGAAATAATGTCTCGACATCATTAGTAGAGTTCCTACTCTAAACCTATTGTAAAACCAATGTGTAAGACTTCATTTAATACCCTCGGTCATGAGAGAGCTATAAACAGTCATCATTAAAGATAACATGAACTGCAAAAGCTCCAGTTCTTTATCCTGGACCATAAGGGCAGTAATAATTTATGGCCAGTTTGTTTGGTCTACTAGCTAAGAAGCATTACAGTAAATAAGCACCATTGCTAGGAAAACGAGAACATGTTATTTTTAGTCAGAAAAAGGGAATGGCCAAGTAACTTGGGTTCCATGGAATGGGCTGGCTGTTGAGAACAGGATGGAGTCTGTCTCCCTGGGAAGGAGGAAACTGAACACCAGCTAGCATAGTTAAGACCTATCCTAGCTTTTCATTTCCAATAAATAGATACAATTACTTACACTTCAGCAGAAATGACATTCTCTAAACTAGTTATTACTGGAAGTTTTGTCCTCCTGAGTTTCCTTCCACCTATTGTGCAGCAAGTGACAGGCTCCATATTAAACTGTGACCCTCAATCTGAGAGGAGTAAGTGCACCTCCCCATATTCCTACCTTTCTCCCCACCTCAGTGGGGATCCACCATAATAAATCTCTGTGATCAGGACTGCCAGGATGAACAACATATCACAAGAATTCTCCTGCTTTGCAGTGACTTCTCAATTCTGTGGAGATCTTTAATCGCAGTGGAAAGGCAAGGGTGCTAATGAGGTCTATAAATTAAGAGAAAGCAGGGTAATTATGTCCTAGGTTGTAATAAAGGCTGGGGTAGCCAATATCATTAAAGCAAATTAAATGCTTTCTTACATTGTGAAGATAAATTGAATAAAATATGACTGTAAACAAGGGGCTCTTTTGTTGTAGTACATATTAATTATGGTGTGAAGGCTGCGATTGCTGCTGAGGGTTTGACCTGAGCCTGGAATAGCAATTGGTTTGAGATAAGCTCCCTCTGGGCTCGGTAGAGCTGGAGCATGAGAGGAACCTACAGAAGCTTGTGCCTATGAAATTATAGCAGTTATCTAACTACATCTTCAAGGAATGTGTTTATTTGCCTTGTAGATGTCTTAGTAGACTCTTCATATGACCTATGAGTGTATGGCCCAGGCATTTCAGCAAGCTAACAAATATTGTAAACTTAGGATAAGATCACAACTAAGTGGAGAAACACAGATTATGGATACTGCATTTTGACTGGGAATAGGTGGTAAATAATCAAATCAACAAAACCCTGAATATCACATTTTGATATGGTATAAATGTTATTCAAAGACTGTTTCTCATTGTTTCCTTGAATCAAAGAACCCTACAAATCAGGTGGAGACTGACGTATAGATAAGTTGACTAATGTCAAAATATGAAAGCCACTGTTACAGGATGCACTGGGGCTAGAACATAAGTCTTTCTAATTCCAATATCCATGTTCATAAACAATGTAAAATATGACTTAATGTCACCCTCCAGCCACCTGTGAGCTATTTACTACACAGAAGCAGGATAAAGGACACCAAAGAGACAGCAAACATTTATGGAATGAGAAATAAGAATGAAAATGACTAAAGTATTTCAGGGATTAAACAATATTAGCTGGGAACCAAGTGTTTCATGATAGTAAGTCTAGATATGCAAAGGTGAAGATATAGCTGTTTGAAGCCAACCTGGGCAAGGAAATCTGTGAGATTCTTACCTTCCATTAGCCACCAAAAAGCTAAAACTGGATCTGTGGCTCAAGTAGTAAAGCTTGAAAAAGAAATATTAAGGATCAGCACGTAGGCCCTGAGTTCAAGCCCCAGGACCAGAATACAACACACACACACACACACACACACACACACACACACCCCAACACACAAACACATGAATCTGGAGAGGGGGTCAGAAAACATTTAGATTTATTTAACATTCACTTTTCTATTCTGGAATGTCTTTGATTAAATGTATAGAGAAGTAGCTAAGAATAGTGTTTCAGCTGTGGCTGGAAGTAAATACTACCTTGATATTTACAACTCGCAGGTCTTTGCTAAATTATTTAATCTCCTTTAGGTTTCATGCTTCTTTACTCATTTCTTACTTTTTAAACCAAAGTCTCACTATGTAGGCCAGGCTGGCCTCAAACCCAAGATTATCCAACCTCAGCCTTCTGATATCTGGGATTATAGGTATTCATCATCATGCTTAACTTTCTCCATGCACCGTTATGTGTAAATTTGATATAATTTTCCTATTTACTCCATAGGATTATGTGAATATTAAATGGAGTATTGGATGAAAGGTTTTTAGGATGTGGATATATAGTTGTTACAGAAGCATTTGAGATTTTAGTTTTTAAGAATCTCATGATAAAATGGGCACCAGTAGCTCACATCTGTAATCCTAGCTATGCAGGAGACTGAGTTCTCAGAACTGTGGCTCAAGGCCAGCCTGGGTAAGAAAGTCTGTGAGATTTTATCTCCAATTAACCACCAGAAAACAGGAAGTAGCTCTGTGGGTCCAAGTGGTAGAGCACCAGACTTAAGCAAAAGAGTTCATGGGCAGTGCCCAAGCTCTTAATTCAAGCCCCATGGCTGATTAAACAACAACAACAGCAACAACAACAATAAAAATGTTAATCCTCCCAAACCCAGAGGAGAACAGAAGACTTTCCACTTCCTTAGTTCTTCAATTTCCTTTTTCAGGTTTTTAAGGTTTTCATCATAGAGGTCCTTAACTTCTTTGGTTAAGTCCTAGGGAGATTATTTTTGTAGGCCTATTACCTTTTTTTGAGGATGGGGGGTCCGGTCATGGCGCCTGAACTCTGGGCCTCAGCGCTGTCCCTCAGCTCTTCAGCTCGGCTAGCGCTCTACCACTTGAGCCACAGCACCACTTCCGGCTTTTTTTTCTTTTTGCTTATGTGGTGCTGAGGAATCGAAACCAGGGCCTCAGGCATGCAAGGCAGGCACTCTACCACTGAGCCACCTTCCCAGCCCCTGTGGGCCTATTGCTAAAGGAGTTGCTTCCTGATTTCAGATATGCTCTTCTCATTATTGGCAAACAGAAAAGCATTAATTTCTGAGGGTTAATTTTATACCCTGCTACTTTGCCAACGTTTCAGATCAGCTCAAGTAAATTGGGAGTTCTTTACCTACAAAATCATGTCATCTGCAAAAAGGGAGAGTTTTACTTCATCTTTCCCTATTTGGATCCCTTTTATGTTTGCACCTTGTCTTATTGCTATAACTAGGCATTCTAAGATCTCAAAGTAAAAGCAGACACCTGAAAACACTAAAAAAAGATATTGGAAAATCTCTCCTTAGCATAGGTCAAAATTTTCTTTAAAAAGACCCAGAAACACAACAAATCAAAGAAAAGTTGGACATATGGGATTGCATTAAACTGCAGAGCTTCTACATGGCACAGGACATAACTAATAAGATCAATAGCCCACAAATTGGGAGAAGATCTTCACTAGCCATACAAACAACAGACAATGGTCTTTTATCTAAAATATACTTAGAACTCAAAAAAATAAATCCCCCCACAACGAATCCTCAAAGAAACAACTGCCCCGATCAAATGAGCTAAAGACTTAAAGAGAGATTTCTCTGAAAAGGAAATAAGAATGGCTAATAGACATGTGAAGAAATGCTCAGCTTCTCAGACATAAAAGAAATGCAAATCAAGACAACATTAAGATAACACTTCACCCCAGCTAAAATGGCTATAATCAAGAAATCTAATAATGGGCTGGGAAGGTGGCTCAGTGGTAGAGCGCTTGCCTTGCATGCCTGAGGCCCTGGGTTCGATTCCTCAGTACCACATAAGCAAAAAGAAAAAAGCCAGAAGTGGTGCTGTGGCTCAAGTGGTAGAGCGCTAGCCTTGAGCTGAAGAGCTGAGGGACAGCGCCCAGGCCCAGAGTTCAGGCCTCACGACCAGACCCAAAAAAAGAAAATAAAGAAAAAGGAAATCTAATAACAACAGATGCTAGAGAAGATGTGGCCAAAAGGGAAACCTACTGCACTGTTGAGATAGTGTAAACTTGTCTGACCACTTTGGAAAGCAGTATGGAGGTTCCTTAAAAGATTCAACATAGAGCTCCCCTATGAACTAGCAATTCCTCTCCTGGGCATTTACTCAAAAGGTCACAAACAATACCATACTAAAGCGGCCAGCACAACTATGTTTATAGCAGCATTATTCACTATAGCTAAAATATGGAACCAACCCAGATGCTCCTCAGTAGATGAATGGATCAAGAAAATGTGGAATATATGAATATATATATACACACACATATTTATGTATATACATATATGGAAGTCTATGCCACCATGAGAAAGAATGACACTGCCCCATTTGTTAGGAAATGGAAAGACTTGGAAAAAATCATATTAAGTGAAGTAAGCCATACACAAAGAAGTATAGGTCCTATGTTTTCCCTTATTTGCAATAGTTAGTATACATCTAGGATAATCTTATCAGATGAACAGAAAAAGGCCGTTCGCCTGTGGCTCACGCCTGTAATCCTAGCTACTCAGGAGGCTGAGATCTGAGGACTGCGGTTCAAAGCCAGCCTGGGCAGGAAAGTCCGTGAGATTCTTATCTCCAATAAACCACCAGAAAACCGGAAGTGGAGCTGTGGCTCAAGTGGTAGAGTGATCGCTTTGGGCTGAAAAGCACAGTGACAGCGCCCAAGCCTAGAGTTCAAGCCCCACGACCGCCAAAAAATAGAAGGACAGTAAAGCCCAAAGCTATATACATATGACCATGATGCTAAGTGAAATGAATCCATGAATCCCAAGATATAGACACAAGAGGTCCTCCTTTGTTGTTGTTCTTTTTAATATACTATGTATTTTTTTGTTTCTCTTTATGATCTTCCCCCTGTGTCTCTGATGTCACTGTATGTGATTTTGGTACATTGCATCTTGTATATACATTTATCTAATTTGGGGAGGGAAAGGGGAATAGCAAAATGCTGAAACAAGGACACAGGATGACCCATTGCAACAACGATACTCACAAGACACTATGTTGGAAATGAACTTTACAACTTTTGGGGGGACTGGGGGAGGTAGGGAGGGTACGGATAGTAGGAGAAAAACAAAGGAGAGGGTAACAATGCTGCACAAGAAAGGTACTCATTACTTTACTCATGTAACTGTAACCTTTCTGCACAGCATCTTATTAATAAAATAAAATTTAAAAACAAACACAAAACAAAACCAAAAAAACCTCATAACAATATCATTTCTAATATGACATTAAAGAATACAATACATTTTGTTAAATAGTTTATCTTCTGTATATTTCTAAAAACATATTTGTATTATCTTTAAGTAGTTGTACAAATGTCATTCAACAAACTAGTTTATTTATATTTTATTTTGCAAGAAATAGTGGAATTGATCACTTTTTTCTTTTTTTATTAACTATTAATTATAAAATACAAGTTTCTGGCAAATCTGCACTCAACTCTAAAAGGGTCACATTGTGACAAAATTCACCACATGAATGATGAACATAGGTGATGTTTCCTATAGATGACAAGAAGCTTTCTCGTCATTTCAGCCTGGGTGTCCATTTAAGATGTGCTGTCAAATGCTGATACCTGCTCAAGTAGAGAATTACCTAGTTCTTTATTGCTATTACTCTAAACTATTCATTAAGATTATTATTACTATAATAATGGTAATTATTATTATTGGTAGTGTTGAGGATGGATTCTGGGGCTTTTCCCAGAGTACTCAGTCATATCCCCAGTCTCTTTCTCCCTTTAATGGAAATTTTAAAACTAAATCTTATGTATCAGATTATAGTTACACATTTTCTGTATGGATCTTAATTTGCTACACTCTTTACTTATCAACAGAGCAGCCTCTTATCTATGCTATTTTTTCATTCATGTTCTCTTAAAATGATATATATATATATGAATACATGTATATATAACCTCTATATACAATATATTATGTGCATATCTATAATAACTCTGCTATAGACATGTATACATGAATATATGTATACATGTACTTATGTGTACATGCATGAATAAATGTATACACATACACGTATATACATACACATGTTACATGAATGTCTATAGGAGAATATGTATACATGCATACATATGTAGCATATATACATAGAGCATATATGTATAATGACACTGTATAAATCTATGCTTATATATGGATATAGTATGCATGTTCATGCATATTGTATATGGAATTTGTATCTATACATATATACTTTATGTATCTATGCTACATATGTATGTATACATACTCTGCTGTAGATACCTGTATATGCATGTAAACATTCATGTGGATAGCATATTTAATATAGAGATTGGGTTACACTATTACAAAGGCTGAATGATGGGACAAACTGTCACCTGTAAGCCAAAAGACCACAAGAGCAACTGGAAGGCTCCAAACCCAGTGATCTCAGAACAAAAGAAGTGAGTGGTTTAAGAACCAGGATCATCAATGTCCAAGGAAGGAAAAGATGTACAATGTCCTCAACTTAAGCAAAGGATGATCTGTCCCTGTTCTGATTTGCATTTTTGTTTTTGCTTTCAAAGTACAAGATGGTACTGACTCCGATTGTGAGGATATTATTTATTCAGTCTATAGAGTCAGATTCAATTTATTTCAAAAACAACCTCACAGACAGAAAACAAAATAATTACTTTTGATCATTCTTGTGTTTATTTGGGTTACTATGTAACCCAAGGTGCCCTGAAACTGGTGCTCCAGATGTCTTGAGTGCTGGTGTGTGCCACCATTCACACCCTAGAAATAATGCTTTATTCGCTTTCTTACCATGCCTTAGCTAAGTGACAATTAAAATTGAACATGGAAGCACTATTAATCAACATGAGAATGTAAAGTCCATGAAGCCAAAAATTCTCTTGTACTTTTTTCAATGCTGTATCTTTCTAGACTGGGACAAAACTTCATACATTTACTCTGTTATTAAATGTTAATTAAATTAATACTATGATATGCCATTTCCTGTATATCTATATTCTTCTTAAATATGCTGGGTAATAAATACACAAATAAGTACAACACTATTGTTTGTATAACCATAAAATTCTATTTCCTTAAAACTCTTATCTCCATCTCCCCATACATAATCATAGCTGTCTGTAACTGAGAATTGCCATCTCTAAGTAAAAATGTACCAATATACTCACCATCTTAAAAGTCTACATATAAAGAAATAAATTTTAGAAAGATAGTCAACCATACATGTTACTAAATATTAATATATAAAATAAATTGTATTCTATTTACTTTTCATGCCCAAAACTTACAGGCCATATAGACATATCTAAAAGAAATGAAAAATAAACACCAGAGTACTTTAATAAGATATAATTATGCTAAGTCTGTTTGCTTCAATCAAGAGACTAATATGTTGTAAATTAAGAGTAAAAATTTCCTACCTCTTTCTCTCCTTTTTTTCCTCTCTCTCCTTCTCTCCCTTTCTCTTTTGTTAGTCAACATCAATAAGAATTTTCAAATTCTTTTTTTTCTATGTTGTTTATTGTAGAAGTACTATACAGAGGGGTTACAGTTACATGAGTAAGGTAAGGAATACATTTCCTATGGAGCATTGTTACCTCCTCCTTTGTTTTTTCCCTACCTTCCCTTCCCTCCCCACCTCCCCAACTCCTCCCCCCCCCAAGTTGTAAAGTTCATTTTCAAGGTAGTGTCTTGTACATGTCATTGTTACAATGGGTCAACCTGAATCCTTATTTCAGCATTTTGTTATTTCCCTTCCCCTAACATAAGTTTAAACAGATTCTATACACTCTAACCCCAATGAAAACAAAACTTCTATTAAATCAGTGTATAGATAGGGAATTAAGAAATACTTTTGTGTCAAGGGCAGGTGTAAATGCAGCTGTGTCCACACAACATGATGTAGATTATGTAAGGATTCTGTGGCCCTGTCCTACAGGAAGCACTGGTGAGAGGCACTGAAGACCTGGGTATATGGACACAGCCGGATTGTATCATCTCCTCTAATACAAACTAAGAATGGCTTGCTGAGGTCGTATGATCAGGACTAACCAATTGAGAGTGTGTGGGTGGTGATGTCAGTTCACAGTTAGGTGGTTAGTAGGAGAAGGAGCACTTCCTCAGTGTTACTGTTCTTCTTTCTCTGCTGGTGGATATAGGGATCTGGGCTAAATAAAAGTAACAAAGCCTCGGGATCTAAATAAACCTGTGAACTTCAATCTCTTAAACAAAACAAAAAAAATCTCTAATAACAAATAAAATGTCATTTTGTTATTGAGAATTGAGGTTTGATTATATCATATAGCATCATTGCTAATATATTCCCTAAGATTAAAGTGGAATTAAATTTACATTAGCTTATAACCACAATAAAGAACTACCTGACAAGACTGTTTGGAGTTGGTGTCTCTTCACCACCCACTGGATTGTAAACCTGGCCATTCAGCTGATCCAAAAGACTTTTTGATGGTTTCCTTTCTGCTTTCCTTGTCCTGCCTTATTCTTACCAACTGAGTGATTGAGTGCAAAAAGGAAGTCATAGTTCTGTATATGCTAGGTGGAAGAAAGGCATTTTTCCACTTAACCTGTCATAATTGAGCAAGGGATTCATCTTAAATGTATTTCTTGGCCTTGTCTTTATCTTAACCATTTCCCACTTGTTTAGCAATGGATGAACTAGGACTGAACGTTGACTCCTGATCATTTGTATTCTCTTCATTTTCTATCTCTATTTCCAGGTATATTAAGAACAAGTTTGACATTATCCTTGCTCATATTTTCTATCCATGTGCTTCTAATTATTCTGATATTTTTTTCTTACTCTCCTACAAAATTCAAAATATGCAATAAATTGGAACCATCCAAATTATTATAAAATCCATCCTTTCTTAAAAAATACTGTACAGAGGGGTTACAGTTACATGAGCAAAGTAATTATTACATTTCCTATGGAGCATTGTTGAATACACCTTTGTTTTTTCCCTACCATCCCTTCCCTCCACCTCCACAACTACCCCCACCCCTGCCAAAGTTGTAAAGTTCATTTTCGACATAGTGTCTTGTACATCTCATTGTTACAATGAGTCAACCTGTATCCCTATTTAAGCATCTTGTTTTTTTCCTTCCCCTCCCCAAATTAGAGAACTGTATATATAAGTTGCAGGGCACCAGAATCAAATACAGTGAAAACAGGGATTATACCGTGGGGGAAGAACAAACAAAGAAACAAAAAAAAATCACAGGTACATTATAAATACATTAGAAAAAATAGCAAGAAAAAAACAATTGTGTGCCTATCTTGCGGTTCATTTCACTTAAAATCATCTTATATAGTCATATGTACATAGCTTTTGACCTTTTCTACTTGCTCTACACATGTACTAGTTATTGCAAATAAAGGAAACCATGGGACCTATGTTTCTTTGGCCCTGGCTTACTTCACTTAAGACTTGTAAAAGTTATATTGAGCAACAAACCTAAAGGCCATTAGCAGATTGTATGACCAAGGTTCTTTTATATTGTCTTAAATAAATTAGACATCTATAGGATAAAAATACTGCTGCTAGAAGTATGCTATAAGCCTTGTTCCTTTCCCTTTGTGTAATTTAACACTTTTATTAAATTTTAAGGACATAACAATTAGACTAAAGGCCAGCATTAAGGTTTCAACGACCATTTCAGACACAAATTATAGCATAGGGACACAATGAGATAGATCCCACAAGAAGTGCCATATATTATTGTGAAGGAATAAGTGGTATCTACAGTGGTTAAAACAAGCCTGCAAATTGAATATTTATAAAAATTGGTGTAACAATAAAAAAGGTGAAGAAAATTCAATTCATCAAGAAGTATAAAGAGAAATTATAAACTCATGATAATGTCCCAAGGCTTTGGAACACAATGGTAAGGAAATAAATTCTGTGCTCACCATTGCTTAATATAATCAGACAGAACTATTCAAAATAGGTAAAGGGATCATTGCCATCTACTTTGCACTGGATGGAGTTTCCTTGATTGTGTCAACTTCCTATGACTAAGGGTCACTAAAAACGCACATTTAGTATGAGTTGGGCTTAATTGTTGCAATGGGAGAGAACACATACCAGTGTAGTATAGATTGAATATCTCTTAACAATTTGCTTGCAACACATTGTATTTTTTCACTTACTGTTTATTATTTCCCTCCAATGTCAAATATTGAATTTATGTTATTACAAATGATTTGTTTAAAAATCCTACCTTGTCTGTAATAGCCAGATCATACTCAACTTCTGGGATTTTTTTGCAGTTTTTCCCCAGTGCCAGTGGAAACAAATACCTTTCCATATTATAATCAAAAGAAAGTGCCTTATTTATTTTAAAATTTTGCCAGTCCTGGTGCTTGAACTCGGGGCCTGAGCACTGTTTCAGAGCCTTTTTGTGCTCAAATCTAGCATTCTACCACTTGAACCACAGAGCCACTTCCAACTGAGTGGTTTTTTTGGAGATAAGAGACTTTTTTGCCTGGGCTGGCTTCAAACTGCTATCCTTAGATTTCCACATCCAGAGAAGCTAGGATTACAGGGATGAACCACTGGCACCTTGCTTAAAGCCTTTTTCTTATACCCTTATCTATTTTTGTTGCTATTAGGCATGGAATTTGCCATATGATTTTTCAGCTCACATACGTCTATGACAGTTGTCTGTGAGTAAATTGATAATTGTTTTGACCTAAATAAACATAACCTATAACAGAATTATTATATTCTGCTAATCCTCTTGTACTTTGTTTGCATTTTGACTGGGATTTTCTTTGTAGATCTTGTTAACCAAGACTAGCTTTTTAGATCAACCACTGTTATTTTCAAGTGTTTCATGCCCCTGTGTCCTGGTGTGTTCTAGCCATCAAGTCTTCCTTCCCTATCAATCCTTGATGCTACTGGCTATTTTATCTCCCAAGCTTTGGAACAGTAGTATTGATGGGTAAATAATACAGAAGATTTTTGACAGTGGCATTTATACAGGCATATGTTAGAAAAATAATAGAAATGGCTCTGAAGTATTGCTCATTTTAGGATTAAGAGTATTATTAAAACTTCAGAAAGCATCTAGTATTTCCTGGTCCTCTGGTGTGTGGCAAAGACATTGTCTAATATAACATGCAAGACACTATAATTTGAGAGGCCCAGAAAAAATTGAAAGGCCATGGACAAAAGAAAACAAAGTTATATTCCTCTGCATTCTGAATCTCCCCTACCTAAGAAGAAATAGCCAGTAATACACAAGTTGACGACATTCTAACTCAGATGTGATTTGCTGCTCCTTGGCAAAGCACATGTTTTTTTTCTTACAACCTACAGCAAACCATCAATGAAAAATAGATGCATCCCCACTACACAGTGTTCATGGTTGCTGAGCAAAGCAAAATCTGAGTTAAACAAAACAAAAACTTTCACCTCTAAAGAAACTATTTTTTCCACAGATAAGAATTTCATGGAGAAAGAGATATCCTGCTGGAACTAGCCACATCATTTATTCTTCCTTAAGGTTGCCTGGAGGAGGAATGGTCCATGGAAAGTTAGAACAGTAGATCACCACTGAGTGGAGAATGGAGTAAAGCAGGGAAGAAATGGAGGAAATTTTTTTTTCTGAAGATCCATGGCAAATGACCTCTTCTGATGAAGATGATCACATGGACAAGAATCAATGCAAAAACAAATGCAATATGGTGATCAAGAGATTGTAAGTAAAAAATTCTGAATTTTTAAATGAAAGTATTTAGATGGCACTGGCTTCAGTATGTCCGAGTAAAATTAAAGTAGTAACAATAAACATTTCCACTAGCCTACGGATTCATTTCCTGTGTATTTTCTTCAAACAGTACTGCATAAGCCTCTTCCATATCCTGTTATTCTAGGAAGTTGAAAGGAGACCGAATTATTCTTACATAAGAATTTACAAAATTGTATCGTTTTATATGTGTGCTGGGGATTGAACTCAGGACCTCACATTCTAGCTCAGCTTGCTTGGGCACAGTTGATGCCCTACCACTTGAGGTATGCCTCTTACTTGGTATTTTTCTGGTTAATTGAAAGACTTTTCTGCTCAGCGTGGTTTTAAATAGTGATTATCAGCCTCCTCAGTAGCTGGAATTACAGGCTATTTCTATTAGATGATATCTATTAAACTATGAAAAATATTTAAATTTAGTACTTATAAAATGTCTAAAATTTCAGAAGAATACAGGCAAAATGCAAAACTTAGCACCAAGGGGATTGGTCAACATTGAGACAATGAAGATGTTGCCTTCTTGTCTTTGTCAGGACTGATGATAAAGATGATGTTCATTGTAATTCTAATTATGAGGTGACTGTGCATTCCTTTTCTTAAAATTCCAACACGTGTTCTGTACATGTGTACACATATGCAGTTCTTTCACATGTTCCTTTGTCAGAAAGTATGCCACAACATAATAGGAAAGGAGCACAAAACTAAGATACAAATGGAAATAGCGACATGAGATTTTATCTTTCTTGTTCTTCTTAATGTACTTATAATGTACTATGTGATTATTTTGTTCTTTCCTTGCATGTTCTTCCCCCATGGTATAATCCCTGTTGTCACTGTATTTGATTCCAGTGTCCTGCATCTTGTATATACATTTTTCTAATTTGGGGTGGGGAAGGAAAATAACAAAATACTGAAATAAGGATACAGGTTGACCCATTGTAACAATGAGACATACAAAACTATGTTGAAAATGAACTTTACAATTTTGCTGGGGGGGGAAGGGAGAGGAGGGGGTGAGGGATGTTGGGGGAGAAGTTTGTAAGTGGGGAGGGAAGGGATAATAGGGGGAAAACAAAGGAGGGGGTAACAATGCTCGATAAGAAATGGACCAATTACCTTTCTCATGTACGGTATCTTTTTTATTTTTTTAAACTTATTTATTTATTTATTTATTTTTATTGTACATACTATACAGAGGGGTTACAATTACATGGGCAAGATAATGAGTACATTTCTTATCAAGCATTGTAGCCTCCTCCTTTGTTTACCCTTCACATCCCTTCCCAGCCTCCCCCCTCCCTCCCACCCAATCTTCCCCCCCACCACCAAAGTTGTAAAGTTCGTTTTCGACATGACAACTTCATGTATGGTATCTTTATAATACAAATATATATTTAAAAACAAATGGAAATATAACTGATGGAAGGGGAGTTGTTAATACTTTTGACCGCTGATGGTATTGTGTCTTAATTAGAACAGCTCACTACCCCTGATGAGAGTTTGACTGGAGAGACCTGTCTTCAAAGTTTCTGGGTACTATGGTTTCTAAGCAAAGGGCAGAGGAAATACTAGCTGTGCCTGAAAAAGACAAGCAAGGTTCGCTGGAAACCTGTAGAAATGGAGTTCAGATACAAAATGAAGGTCTATTAGGTCTATCAGTTGGCTTTCAGCTCTTATTTTCATCTTCATGACTTACTTGTACAAACTTCATAGCCTCTGCTTAGAGTTTACTATTCAGAAAAGAGGTAGCATGGCCCTCCGTCGACATCTTTTGTGTCCAGTAGAATAGTACCCCTTATTGATTCCTATTTCAAATGATAGTCTGTCATCTTAATTCCCCATGTATCTGTGTTTATCATTTCAGGAATCTTGACAATTCTCCCATCAGTTGTCCCTGTCCTGGACACAAGTCAAGAGACCTTTACAAGAAAATGGTTTTTTTTTTTTTTTACTTTTAGAATATTGGAGAACAAAATATGTCTGACCACATAAAAGCATGAGACAGACCAACCATCTCCTCTTGCAGAGGATGCAAGATGAACATTCAGCACGACTGATCTCTTATTGCCTCTTTCGGGAATTTTATTTGCTGGTAGCTGAAGGCAATACTCTTGCTGGTGTTTTTATTACTTACTTCAATCAACAACCTGTTTCATTCCACATTATGTGGCTCTCAAATTGCACCCTCTGTTTCCAGAGCTGTGAACGGAACCATTCCTGACTGCAAACTCTTCCTCCAGCCAAACCTATTTGGCTCCAAGTCTTGAAAGACAGTGTTGGAGCAAGTATGGGCTCTCTGAAAATCACGTATGCTCTTCAAGTTTTCTTTGGAAGTTTCAGATATTTTTGTGTATGCTTACCAAGTTTTTTGAGAAGTATTGGGAATAATTAGACACAGGGCTAGGATGGACATAATTTTTCTCCTCACTTTTAGAGAGAAACGTTTAAAACTCAGAGTATTCTGCATGTTTTACTTGCCCATGTCCACCTGTCTTTGTTCTGCAACCTTAACTAGGGCTGTTTGCAAGGGTAGTTTACCTCACAACATGCCACAGTCAGATTTAAATGGATTTTACATAATGCCAACACATGTCATTTTTATTGGATCAGACCCCAATGATTACATTTGCAATTTAATGAAGGTGAGGTTATTTTGAGAGTTTGCTTTGAAGGACTGGTAAGAATAGAAACATGTTGCTCTCCCTTACCTCTAAGGAAAAACAACAACAAATCAAAGCTAGAAAATAATTCAGAGAAAGCAGGTAGATAAATCATCCTAGAATTAAATATAGTATTAGGTTTTCTCTAATGTTCCTTTTAGGGGAATGACAAAACAACCTACGTAAAAAAAAAAAAAAAACATTCCTTAGCTCCCTTCTGTAGGAAAAATACAGGCTTTGCTCTATAGGCAATTGAGTACAAAGAGCATCTTGGTACTACCTGTGGCTGTAGGCAAAATTTCCTTTTTTCATTTAGAAAATTGCTTCCATTATCTATGCCTTTTTGATTAAATGAAAAATCTCTATATAGATCAGTAATTTTTACATTTTTAAAAAAGTAACCACTACTGTCTATAAATTACAAGACTTTGTCCCTTTAGCAAAGGCAATCTTACAAATCAGAGAAAATTTGCACAGAGATCTTTTCTGGCACTATTGAAATGAACACAATTAGCTATCAGTCTGTTTTGATTAATGGTAGACATATTTATTGAGGCCAGCCTAGGAGAAAATCAATTAAGTGGCTGGTAAAGGCAATTATTTCCTCTGGTCTCCTTTTGTAGACATGGCTACAGAGATGCATACTCTATTTTAATGCCAGAGTATCCGCTGAAGATCGTTTTTGTGTTTTTGGAGTGTCCAAATGATATCAGCTTAATCTAGGGTGTAGAAAATGTTAATAGGTAGGTTTTCAGACTCCCTGCCTCTGGGAGGTATGGAGGGTATGAGATATCAACTAAAAGGCAAAGGACATCAATTAGATGGTTGTTTAGGAGTTTATTGCTATCCCAGGGGAAAGATAGTCCTCTCCCAGCCAGGGAAGAAGTCAAGAGAATTCTTGAAGTACAGCCTGATGTTCAGTAGAGCTGGTGAATGTCATGTTCCTTGACTAGCAGTGTTTGTCATGATGTCTCCTCTTGAACAGTGCCCTCTGGGAATATCACTGTCCTATGCTAAGATATATAAACAACTGCAAACATTTAGCAACTTTGGAAGTAATTTGTCATTATCATAATACCAAGGACTTTTTCAATCGAACAAGTACACTATGCATCCACTTAGTGATCCATAAACTGGACATTCTGGGTGAGGGCCATGTTATAGGTATCATTTTATTCTATTGTCATCAAGAAATAATAATCTCAGAAAACTGTATTATTAGTGTTTCTACAGATTGACACTTTACCATCAGTGAAAACATGCTCCTAGAAAGGTGAATATGGAGTACCTAACAAAATTTGATTGTTTTTTAGCAAAGAAATATATGGTCTGCAAATTATCCCTTTTATTGAAAATATTTTAAAGATAATTAGAGCATACTAGATTTGTTGAATCTGTCTACTAATAAATTAAATCTGAAGTTTGAAAATCCTCAATATGTTTACCTCAGAGGTGACCAAGTTAATAAATGGATACTTTGTGATTTCCAGAATTACTTTGCAATTTCTCTTGCTATAATATGCCACCTATGTAAAAGAGTTTTCTGGACTATTCATTTCATTAAAATAGAATAGAGCAACCATTTATGTATAAATTACTTTTCAAGAGAGCTCTGTCATCAATGTTCCTGTAGTAATTAAGTGAACTGGCAAGAAGCAAGATTATTCATTACATTAAAAACCTAAGTATTTCATTTGTGGAGTATTCATTGATGAAGTGTGGAGAAACATTTAATATGGCGATTGTTGCTTACTTCCTTCATAACTTTTTCTTTAATTAGTGTTGTTAAAAATGCTACAAGCAATGACTTTCAAAATTAGCTATTTGTATGCACAAAGTGAATGAAAAAATATGTTCTATTTTTTCTATGTCATGACATAAATTTATTCTAATGTTTTATTTGTTGGAATGAAATTTCATCCTATTGGATCTGGTGATGAAATTTTCAACCATATATTCTTTTGCTTTCCAAAGTTTACCAGTAATTACTTCTATTTTATAAAAGTCAAGATTGGTTATGGATTCATACACATATAAATATATTCATATGTCACTATATGTATATACATACATGTATATTATTGGACATTTTATTTTGGAGGAAATTGAACCTTTTCCAAAGAAAGAATATTTGCATATTCTTGCATATCAATCTGCTCTGAACTGAGTTGGTTCTCATAACGTGGATGTATTTGAAGAGTAATAACCAGGTATATTTTTGATCCCTGAATTAATAGTTTTCCAATATTTTCTCTTGATTTCCCTGAGGTTATGAGTGTTAGGTAGGATGGTTGCAGAGATAAAGGACAGGAAATACTATGGAGATAATGTGTACTACTAATGTGCCTTATCCTAATTCATGTTAAACGAGCACCCCAAGGATGGTGTTTTCCAGATTTCTTCACGAGGGAGATGTGTTGGTTTACACTGTTAGGAAGGAAGTAACTATTCCTTCATAAAATTAATGGACAGAAGTTAAGATTCATCTCCACAAGAACAACAGTATATATGCAAGTTTCTTTGACTTCTTCTGAAGAATGCTGTATCTTTTATCTCCCAGCTAAGGTATGACCTTAGCTCTCATTTTATTAGTTTAAACATAAGAGTTTCATCTGTGATTACATGATAGTCCAGTTTTATATTTCATTGTTTAAATGTTCCATGATCATTTTATCTATTTCATTTCTCAAGCTTTGAAGATGCTATTTCTTCAAGAGGCATGGACTCATCTTACTGAAGAAACAAACAAAAAAATAGGTACAATGGATCAGTGAGATGTTATTACTACCTTTAATTTTATGTTTATTTATCTCTATTCCTATTAAGCTAAGCATGTGCTATCTTTAAACTTAATTTTGTACCTAACTGGCCAATCCAGACTTCTTCCTTTGGTTTACTTTGAGCTCTTACTGTAACAGTGAAAAGACTGACTCCAACTGCCAATCACTTACTTGATTGTTTTCAATTTCAGAATGTTAGTGTGCTTATTCAACCTATTTCCCATTAGTCTTACTATCTCTGTTCATTTCCAGAATTATTTAGGTCAGATTTTTTTCCCTTGTACTTCTTGCAGTGAAGTTATTTCATGTACATATAATAGTTACATTCTGTTGCCACAGCTTTAGATTCTATATTCTATATTTTATTACAAGCTTGCCCAACTTACTCAATTATTTGCTTGTAGAGCAGTATACATTTATATACACTCATTGTGTGGTATAGTAGGTGGGATTTTTTAATCAAACACAATAAATCATGACTCATTATTTTAATATCACACAGAACAATGCAACATCCTGAAAAATAACCTGTGATTTATCTACTAACCACTGGCAAATACTACACATGTTTATTGTTATGTACAGTGAAACATACAGTATGGGCAATATTCACTTAAGATTAACCATGAGGTTTATTTTATTTATTTGATTAAGACATGATCTGTTTCCTTTTCCTTTTGCTTTTTTTTCTGGTTGTAAGGCTTGACTCTGGGCCTAGGCACTGTCCCTGGGCTCTTCTTGTTCCAGACTAGTACTCTACCACTTGGGCCACAGTCCCATTTCCAGCTTTTTCCATAATTAGAGATAAAAGGCTCATGTAATTTTCTTCCCTGGCTAGCTTCGAACAGCAGTTCTTAGATTGCAGTCTCCTATGTAGCTAGGATTACAGGCATGAGCCAGTGACACCTGACTGTATTTTCCTTTTCTGTTGCTGTAACAGAATGGCAATTACAGTCTTGTAATTTACAGAGATAATAAACTTGTTTGCTGATGTTCTTCTGGATGTTGGCAAGTAGAACAACATGCACTCAGCAACTGTCCCAGGATATCCTGCTTGCTCACTGCATGGTAGAAGGTATCACACAGCAAGGGTGTAGAGGTACACAGGAGCTTGGTAACAAAGCCACTCCCTTGATAGAAAACTCACTCATACACAGCATTCATCTATTTATGATGGTAGAGACCCATGACCCAGTCACCTTTTGGAAGTTACAGCTCTCAACATTATTACAAAGGCAATTAAATGTCAACCAGAACTTTCCAAGGAATTTTCAAACCCTAGCAGCTTCGTAGTTCTTTCATTCTACTCCTCCAATTGCTCCTCCCTTTATCCATGCTCCACAGTTCATTTATCAGTTCACCTATTGAAAGGCACTTTAGTTGCATCCACTTTAGGCAATTATAAATAGCACAGCAGTAAGCATTTGTGCACAGGCTCTTCTGTGGATGAAAGTGACCAACTCAGTTGGTTAAATGCAAAGAAGAATAGCTGTCTGGTCTCATTATAAGAGTATGTTTAGTTTTATAAAAATGCACTTTCTGTGCTCATCAGCATCAACTAAAGGTGCCTTTTGCTCTTTAACTTCATTATCAACTGCAATCATCAGTTACTGAAATGTAATTTTATAGTTTTAGAAGTTGCAGCCCATCCTTAGTTCTTGTATTTTTGAGTCTGTGCTGAGTCAGTAATTCCTGATGAAGTCTCTCCTCATTTTGGCCTGGAAGCAAACACAGAAGTAAAGGGACTAGGGCCTCCCTATACCCTTGGACCATTGCTGTTCTACTTGCTTACCCCCAAAATAGATAGAATTACACAAAAAACAAAAAGTACAACAATCAAAAGCAGTGATAACAAGGAGGGAAACAAAAACAAAACAAAAAACCCACATGAAGTAAAATTGAAAACAAAGTTTTGTTTCATTTCTTGGGGTTCATTTCTCTAAAAATCATTTTATCTGATCATATGCACATAGCTATTGAGCCTTTGCAGAAATGGTGAGACAAAGGGTGAACTAATTCAGCAGTGATAATCACTAGATACTATGTTGAAAATGAACTATACAACTTGTGGGGAAGGAGTGTTGGGAGAGGAAACAATGGGAGAAAATGAGGGAAGAGGTGACATTGTTCAAAGAGAAATATACTTAATACACTACAACTCTCTGCTATTGTAAATAGTAGAGAATGACATTGTATTTTTAATTCTGCTCAAAGTATTTATTCCCTGACATACATTTATACCAAATATATGGAGCTTTAACCTTCTGTTTTCTGGTTCTGAGAATTAAACACAGGACTTTGTGTTAGTCAGCCACTGAGATACATTTTCTGGAAGGAGCTTGACTATTTTTAAATGAATCTTTTACTCTGAATACTTTTAATTTGAATAATCTTGTGTCCACTTGGATACGTACCTTTTCAGTTCTATGCTGTTAATTGGCAGATTATCTTTTTTTTCCTTAAAAAGTATTTTAGTTAGAATTATTATTTTTTCATTCTGCCCTGCCCTTCTTTTTAAAATTTTTGTTGTAAAGGTGATGTACAAAGGTGTTACAGTTTATAAGCAAGGTGATGAATACATGTTGTTTTGAACAGTGTTAAGCCCTCCTTTATTTTCTCCCATTTCTCCCCCAGTTATTATGCTAATAAGTCCACTATTCTTAGGTTTCTTTCATATATCATGCTTTTGATGTTTTATCACTTTCCACAAATACAGGATAGCAGTGTCAATACTTCAAACTTGCTTTGTTTGGTATTGTTTTGCTTATTACATATAGAGTTTGGGGTCTTTCAGGAGAAATGGTAGAATTCAAAATACTGACATTTTTCATTGAGACTAAATCAGATCTTCAGATCAGATTGCAAGGAAATGTGTTTGTCACTTTCCTGTCCCTGAGACAAAGTGCCTGAGATAATGAACTTAAATAAAAAAGGACTTTTTTATTCCCTCACAATTGCAGAAGTTTCCACTACTCCCCAATAGTGCTGTCAGCAGAGCCCATGTCAACACATGGGCTTTGGCAGACTTTTCAGATTCCAACTATTACACTATCAGGAAAATATGGAGTTTTAAAATGATGAACATGAATACCTGACCATTTGTATAGATCATTTGGGGCATTGTTTTTTTTTAATCGTCATTACATAGTCTTCCATGTATAGCTCATATACCTTCTTAAGTCAATGTCATTTCTATTAATAGGTTAGGTGAGGAAGATAATATGATCTTATCAACAAATGAAAGGAAAATCATCAGACAAAATAAAACACACTTTCATGACAAAATTTCTAAAAAATCAAAAACAGAAAATGTCCTTATATACTAAATGTAATATGCCAAAACACAATACCATAGTTGGTGATAGGAAAGTAATATTTCCCTTAAAACTCAGAATCTGTGGAAATAACTTCTATCACAATTTCATGTCCTAAACTCCAATTGTCATATATTGGAATAAGGCAAGGAAGTAAAATAAATGTACTGTAAAAAAAATTTATGAAGTAGCCTTTACTTTTAAATAAAATGACTAGCCTAGGTAAAACAGTTCCCAAAGAATAAAATATAAAGATTTCCTGCAACCAAGCAAGGGCATTAGTAAATCACATAATGAAGCTAATATGCTTCTTTTTAAAGCTGAACAACCAAAAATTGAAATGTAGAATTTAAAATGATAGTATTTACATGGAAAAAATTAAAGTCTATGTAAATTCATTATCAATTCAATTTTAATCACACATTCATTGAATTAAATTTTCATTTTTCATGTGTCTCTGCAACTTTTAGGCTATATCCATTTAAATGCACATATAGCTATAGCATAGAATGTTTAATCTTCTATTGCATATTTTTAATCTAACTCAAGAATTTTGTATAACTTTTACTCTATCACAAATGCAGGAACAATACGGATTTTAGCAATATTTTATTTTTTTTAAAAATTATTTATTTATTTATTTTTGTAGGTTGTGAGGCCTAGACTCTGGGCCTGGATGCTGTTCCTCAGCTCTTCAGCTCAAGGATAGCACTTTACCACTTGAGCCACAGTGCCACTTCGGACTTTTTCTGCTTATGTGGTGCTGAGGAATCGAACCCAGCTCATGCATGCAAGGCAAGCACTCTACCACTGAGCCATATTCCCAGCCCATGATTTTAGCATTATTTAAAAGTAGAGATATACTTAAGAGTTTCATAACAGTCAATATCATCCAACAATTTGTCTTAAGTAAGAATAGGCAGAAGATAACTGTCCATTCATTAAAAATAACCCACAGTATCCTCATATGATAGCATGCCTAGATAATTAGTAACAGCTTAAAAATAAACATATTTTTCCATCTATGAAATTTTTTCTACATAAAGACCAAATAATATATAATACTCTGTTTTGCAAGATCATGTGGATAAAAGCCCTCTTTCTATTTTCTAGTACTTAGGTTTGAACTCAGGGCTTTGTAAACACTGCAAAGTAAACACTGTATTTCTTGAGCCATACCACCAACACTTTTCTTCTTTGGTTGTTTTTCACATTAGGGTCTTAGGTTTCTTCCCTGGATCAGCTTTACGCCATAGTCCTACCTATGTCTCTCATTTAGCTGAAATTGCAAGCATGCTTTATTTTATGGAGAGTATTAATAGCTGATGTCTTTGGGCTTGGTCTGGTCTTGAATTGGAATTCTATAAGCTCCACGTTCTATGTATCAGGGATTATAGGCATGACCCACTATGCCCAACTTTTAAAAACACTCTTTAATATCACTAATGAGAGCAAAACATGGGTTAAGATGTCCAGTGGAAAGGGGTACAAATCTCATAAAATTATCTAGGACATATTTGCTCCAGAAGTTCACATCTTGGAATGGATTTTCAAATCATGCACATATGAATATATTCAATAAATCATGATATAAACAGAAATACTGTAAATTATTTTTCCATAAAATACAATCATTACTGAGGAGATTTATTTATATCTGTTTTGTTATACTTTGCAAGCCCTCAAAAGTATTTCATAATCTTATGTAGCTTTATATTAAAATAAATTTATACAAAGATATCATATGTATATCATATATATCATCTATCATATATATGATACCATGGTACTATGTCTTTATATTGAAATAGAAAAACAGGTAAGAAAATTCATTAAAAGTTCTGCATTTGATAATTCAGGTGGATTTTATATCATTCAAAGTTGTATTATCCAAGTGATAATAAACACATATTCTCATTAAGTATGCTCTCTTTCTCTCTTTCTTTCTTTCTATCTTTTCTTGCTTACTTGCTTTTTTGCTTTTCTTATTTTTCCTTCCTTCCTTCTTTCTTTCCTTCCTTCCTTCCTTCTTTTCTTTTGCTTTCTTTTCTTCTTTCTTTCTTTCTCTCTCTTTCTTTCTCTCTTTCATTCTTTCTTTTGTCAGTTGGGGGCTTGAATTCTGGGCCTGGATGCTGTCCCTGAGCTCTTCAACTCAAGGGACACATTCAACTGTTGCTGTGTACACAGTGGGATCTGGGGAACACAGTGTCTGGTAGGCATAAAGGGACTATACCATGCAGGTATAAACAAAGCTTACTGAAACATCACAGGCTTATATACTGTACACAGGCAGGAGAAGTAAATCTTCAGTCAGGGGGCAGAGAGTTAATCTTAAACAGTTTTAAGTGAGCACAGACAATGAGAGTTTAACTTTAAGTCACTAAGCAGGAAAAACTTGTCAGCAAATGTGGAGCAGTTCCAGTAACCAACGGTTATAAAAGTAGATAAAGCACAGGTGAGTAAGTAGGTAAAGCACAGGTGAGTACACAGAGGGAGTCTGGAGGCATTGATCTATGGGGTTAACTAGGAGGAGCACTAATGGAACTTTCCACAAACGATCACCTGAGTCTGGCGTCAGGTGCAGTACCTTTGCCCTGCATAGAGGAAAGGGGGTCCTCCTTGTCCCCCAGAGAGAATGCATGCCTGCATGCACCCTCAGGGCACACAGGAGCTCAGATGGGATCACGGGAGTCAGGCCTCTGACACTCTACCACTTGAGCCACAGCACCACTTCTGATTTTCTTGTGATTAATTGGAGATTATTGTTTCATAGACTGTCCTGCCCTAGACTGGCTTTGAACCATGATCCTCAAAGCTCAGCCTCGTGAATAGGTAGGATTAAAGGCTTGAGATAGCCAGCACCCAGCTAAAAGAATGCTCTTTAGACCTCTAAAGTTAAAGATATTTAAAAGCAACATTACTTTTCCTTTTCATCCACATTTTAATTATAACATTTAGAGGTGTTATTCAAATTTATTTATTTAACATTATTCAACAGTTTTTCTCTTCAAAAATTGTACTTGAAATAAATTTTGGATTAATTGTTTTTCGTTATCTCCAATAGATATCATTTTCTCAGTAATGATTTTTCATTTTTGATATACTTAGAATTATGAAGAGGAACATGAAGAATCCAGCTGTTCTGAGTTTATTCAAGAACTGCCTTTCCAATGAGCTTCCCTTTTCCCCAAAACAATCAAGGGCAATTATTTGGATTCATAAAACATACTCTAATAAATCAAGAGTGGAATACTTCACATGCAGTAATGAGGGAAAGCATATTTATGGGGCAGTTGTTTGTGATTTAGAGAAAAGTATAATTTTAAACACTGCTTACATGTTATTGAAAAGAGATTTCATTTCAGTAAAATGAAATTAAAAATGTGATACAAAGTTATCTTTTGAACACGAAAAGGAAGTTGGCTGAAACACAATAGCTAAACATGGTTTCCAACACTAGAGAAACAAAAGTTTGTTGAAAATATTTTCAATCATTTGGAAGACACTTGTAATGTGAGAGAGTTATTTTTTTTTCCTGTCTTGGGGCTTGAATTCTGGGATTGGGCACTGTCTCTGAGCACCTTTTGCTCAAGGATAGTGCTCTACCAATTTGAACCACAGAGCCACTTCTGTTTTTATGTTGGTTAATTGGAGATAAGAATCTCAGAACTTTCCTGCCCTGGCTGGCTTCAAGGTGTAATCCTTAGATTTTAGCCTCCTGAATTGGTAGGATTACAGGCATGAGTCACTGGCACCAAGATGTGAGACATCTTAAAACTCAGAACAGTGTTCTAACAATGAAAGGAAAGAGAGAAAGAAAATAACTACTAATAACTGAACTGTCCAGAAAGAGAGAGAGACAGAGAGTAATAGAACATAATAAATTATGGTTACATGGTTATAATGTTTTTAAAAATAAAGTAAACATAAGGCACGAATTTTGAAAAAACAAAGCACCAGTGAATGGGTATGTCTACCAACCTATAAAATGTTAACTTGCTACTGAAGACCTGCTCAGTGATAAGAAATTAAATTACACTCAGCATTCAATTGTATTAATTGTAGTACTTGCCTTTCCTCTCCCCTCTTGGCCCAATCATTTTATATATATATATATATTATATTAATATTATATACTAATTATATATTGTATAATTATATATTGTATGATACACAATTATATATTAATATTATATGATAATATATATTCATATTATATATAATATATTATGTAATATATTATATATTAATATGCAATATAATAATATATAATATGATAATATTATGTATTATATATTATAATATATAATATAATATATATTATGTTATATGTTATATGATTATATATATTATAATATATAATATGTTATATGGTTATATATTATAATATATAATATAATATATATTATGTGTTATATTATATATATTATATTATGTATAACATAATATATCATATTTTATATATTATATATATTATACAGTATGTATATTATATTATATCTACTATACGTATTATATATTATATATATAATTTATATATAATATTTAATATATACAATATGTAGTATATATATTATATGATAGAGAGAGAGAAAGAGAGAGATGCATTATGAAGGATTGACCCCCACTCTATTGTCCCAGACCCATACAGACTCCAGGCAAAATCCCAGGTATGTGTGAACTTGTTTGAAGTGCAGGCAGGGCAATCCACCTAAGCCCAGCTACAAACATCCCATTGTGGGCCCAACTGAAAGGCCCCCCACCTTCCTTGACCTGTGGCTTTTTCATTAACCTCTGCCTTCTTGCTCAGACCCAATGCAAAAACGCAGCTCCTGTTCAAACTCTTGGGCACAACCTCCAAACCTGCAAGAAGGTCTTTGTGCCCCTTGCTGTCTCTCAATAAACCGTCCTTGCATGTAGATGAGTGAGTCTGGCCTATTCCTTTTCTGTTCCCCTCCATTTTCCTAACATTAATGTCAAGGACAAAATATAGAGAAATTTTAGATAGAGTGCAAACATTAATCAGGGAAATCGGTAATTTTCATACATAATAGACAACCATTCAAAGAATGTAAACTGAATTTGTTTAGGTAGTGATTGAAGTTCCTTGAGCTCAAGAGATTTGAGGTTGTATGCTTGTTTATTGGTCTGAAAAGGAGCAATGAAAATGGTGGAGACGGGGTCATTTACCTTGTGTTCAGTTATATATACATATTTGATTACAAGATTCTTTAGGAAGTTTCAGCAAGAAGCAGAAACCTATATTGTTAAGGAAATTAGAAGTAGATTTTCAGAGAAGCAGCATTAAAATATCATTACCCACTTCAAGTCTGTGCTCTTATTCCATTTTGAAAATGGTCATAGTTAAGATGAAACCACCGTGAGCCAAGTTGCCAATTGTTTTAAAGTGTGCCATTGTTTTGCATCAACAAGCATCTAAAATTAAAATAATAACACACAATACAGAAAACAAGCTTTTGAGATGAAGCAGCGGTAAATGTGACAGGGCTGAAGTTTATAGAAATAAGACCTGTCTGGAAAATGCTGGCAATTCCAGAAATGCTGCTACCCGGTACATGCTCACTTTTGATGACCAGGTACAAAGATAATTTATAGGTTCATCTGAAGTGGCACACTTTTTCTTTTTAATCTTTTGCACATGATTTTGTTGCACTGGAAATTGTTAGGGTGAGTTCAACGGTGACTGAGTATTGGTATTTAAATCAGAGTATCCAAATATCACTCTAAGTCTGTGTTTAATATTTGTAATTGAAAATCAGGAGAAAGAAATAGAAATATAAAGAGAGTATAATTTTTCACTTACTGTTGTGAGAAGAGTTCTTAATTAAATACTTGTTTTCTTTAAGAAAAAAGTAGCAAACTGATTTCTTAATATACTTACTATAAATAATTCTTTTAATTAAGAATTTTTTGACACTAATCTGTCCATTAGATTTAAAATGTCAATTCTGATACTTCCTTTACACATAAACAGCTGAATTCCCATTCAATGCGTTTATGTGCCAACTTTGGGTGGGGACAACTATTTCTAGGATAACTTGCTAACAAGCTGATTTGACTTGGTAGATCTCAACAAAACACACATGAATGGATGACACATTAAGTAGTTTTATCTCAATTACATGGTCTAATCCTAAGAGCATACTGCAGATTCTGTAAGAGAAGATTTTATATCAATTTAAGTATCCAGGGAGATGTCATTGCCCCATTTTTGTATGAGTATTAAGAATATTTGCTTTAGGGTCTATTTTTTTCATTAAGCCAGAAGCAGCACAGATGCCTAATCAAAACCAAAAAAAAAAAAAATCACAAACTTTGGTTAGAAAATAGGAAATAGATACAGGTAGATGATTGAATATTTTAGCAAATTAAAGCAATCAGCTATTTCAAAAGTAGGTTTCATGTACCAAGAAAGATTTGAGCAGCACAAGTGAGTTTCAGAATTGCCAGCTGTAGTAACTTTAACTACCCTGGACACATGACACATTCTTTTTATAGCATCTGTAATAAGCATATATACACACATGGTATTAGAACACAAAGTCCTTAAAGTTGTATATACTTGTCATCTGATGACACAGCCAAGTAACAATTTAAAAGAAGTTGGGTTAATCATAAATAATAATATTATAATATCTATCTACAAACCTAGATTGTTCAATTAAAAAAATCAACTGAAATGCTGGGTGCTGGTGGCTCACCCCTGTAATCCTAGCTGAGATCTGGGGATAGTTGTTCAAAGCCAGCCCAGGCAGGAAAGTCCATGAGACCCTTATCTCCAATTAACCCCCAGAAAACTGGAAGTGGCACTCTAGCTCAAGTGGTAGAGCACTAACCTTGAGCTGAAGAGCTCATGGACAACGTCCAGGCCCAGAGTTTAAGCCCCATGAAAAAAAAAATCAATTGATAGAAATTAATTAGAAAGCAAGGAATATTTAAACAACTTAATGTGGCATGAATTTTATATGAGAATGATAGCCATATTTATATATTTTTAAAACTAGTTCTAATTGCCTTGTTAAATATATAATATACTAATTTCCTGCAAATTTTAAGAGACATCAATAGTACCTTCTACGTCAAAGATAACGTTTTTTATTTTTTGAAGTTAAGCAGTTTTAGTATAGACAATGTATTTCTTTCATATGTGAAAGTTAGTCCTAAATTATGAAAGTTCATAAAATCATTTACAGACCATATTTATATACACACAAACATATTGACGAAAGTATGGTATATGCACAGCTAGATTCTAATGGTGTAGTACATTTCAACAACTAAATTCTAGTTCAACAAAGTGAATACCAGGAAGCTGAACCTGTGTTTTCAGGAGGGAAGCCAAGAAGATGGAGGACAAACAAAGGGAGAAAAGATGGGCTGGGTGCATACAGTCCTAATATTCAATGTACATTTTAAAATAAAGTCAGTAACTTGAGGGGACAAGTGGTGTTGGACAGATGCAGGATGGTGATTGGAGGACAGATGTTCATCAAGATGCACTGTACTCATAAACTGACATGCTTAACTGAAACCCCTTAACTGAAACTACTTAGGGGTATTTTTAAAGATAAAAAAATAACCAAGTGGTAGAGAGTAGCATGTTTATAAAAGAACAAGCTTTTGTATAGTAGATTAAAGCTTGAAACAAAAGGAAGTGGAGTTGGGGAAGTGGGAGGGAAGGGATGGTAGGGGAAAAACAAAGGAGGACGCAACAATGCTTGATTAGAAATGTACTCATGACCTTGCTCATGTAACTGTAACCCCTCTGTACAGTATTTTCACAATAAATAATTATTTAAAAAATAACCAACTCAAAAATGAAACAAAACAAAACCCAAATGGACAAATGGATATTTGGACAGGTATGATTCTTGAAATATATATTCATTATTCACAATAATTTTCTTTTTGCAAAAATATCAATTCTGGTAGGAAACCTTGCAGAGACTAATGAAGATTTATGGTTCTTCTATACTTGGTGAAAATTTCAATAAAGGAATGTGAACTATGGAGTAAGAGTTCCTCTCTCCGAAATGGGTATAAAATAATAATCTTGTGTTCTGTCCAAGGAATAAAATATGGAAAATACAGATAAGGTGTTCATTATTAAGGACCACCGGGTATTGAGTGAATTATGACAAGATCACATCAGCACCAGGGGTGGCTGGTAGACAGTGGTAAGAGCAAAGAGG
This sequence comes from Dipodomys ordii, assembly GCF_000151885.1. Classification (NCBI taxonomy): domain Eukaryota; kingdom Metazoa; phylum Chordata; class Mammalia; order Rodentia; family Heteromyidae; genus Dipodomys; species Dipodomys ordii. The sequence continues at coordinate 164,309 of NW_012267292.1, forward strand.
AGGCACTGGAGGTATCAATGGAGCACTGAAATTAAAACCATGTCTATTTCAAATGTGCAAAGATTACTTCCACAAAGAAGCAGCAGTCTTTCCTTTCCATAATGTCTTCTGGAATGCAGCTACAAGAATGAAGAGGATTTAAGGCATCAGGAATCATTGGAATGAAGATTGATATTGATGTATTTGACTTTTGAGTAGTGGACTTCATATTTGTTGAGGATGATAATAGTGAATCCATGTATCTTTCATTGTGTTTCTATGTTTTCTCAAAAACTTCCAAACTGTTGGCATCCATCACAGAATTTCTAGAGAATATATACATATACATATGTATATATATTTCTAAAACATATGACTTTAAATGCTGACAATGACATATATGGAATAATATTATGAGGCTGAAATCTGTGTTTCTATCTATAGGTTATGGTTTAGATGGTAAGGACCTAATATATTTATGGAAAGTTCACATCACATCTTATTTTTATTTTTACTAGCCAAGTACAGATATGAGAAGACCTATACAGATGACAGACTAAAATAAGCAATCTTAGGCTTCCTTCCAAAGTAGATTGGAGATTATTGTTATTTTATAAACAGTTGTTAATAAACAGTATACCATGTATAGCTCCTTATATTCTCCAGTTAATAATACTAAAGCCTTTATTTTTATTTTTAATAAGTTTTTTATTGTGAAAATACTGGACAGAAGGGGTACAGTTACATGATAAATGCAATGAGTACATTTCTTATCAAGCATTTTTGCCTCCTCCTTTGTTTTACCTTACCATCCCTTCCCTCCCATCTCCACAACGACACTCCCCCTGCCAGCCTAAATTGTAAAGTTCGTTTTTCAACATAGTGTCTTGTACATCTCATTGTTGCAATGGGTTAACCTGTATCCCTACTTAAACATTTTGCTTTTTCCTTCTCCTCCCTAAATTATACCGACATCAAATACAGTAAAAACAGGGGTTATTCAGTGGGGGAGAAACATACAAAGCAATAAAAAAAAATCACATGGTACCTTATAAATACGTTAGAAACAATAGCAAGAAAGAAAAAGCCACTTGTGTCCCTATCTTGGGGTTCATTTTGCTTAATCTCATCTTATCTGGTCATATGTACATAGTTTTTTACCTTTTCTACTTGTCCCAGACATTTACTAGTTGTTTCGAATAAGGGAAATCATGGACCTATGTTTCTTTGGCCCTGGCTTACTTCACTTAATATAATTTTTCCAAGCCTTTATTGAAAACAATCTGCAGAGGCTAATTGATAAAAAAAAAGGGATTATTTACTCTTAGAAGAGCAACATGCAGATAAAAGGGTGGTTGAAATCTTTGCCTTTTTTTATAAGTTTAATTTTCATTCTTGAGTTGAATGGCTATTCTGGGCAAAATCCTATGTTCATCATTTGGTTAAGGGAATATATTTGCATGATATAAATGAAGTCACATTAAAACACAAGAAGTAAGCAGATATAGAAAGTATTATAAATAACAAGCCATATTTTGTTATAATGATGAACTACTTCCCTAAACATTAAACACTGTGTTAAACAATGTGCAATCATAGTTCATGCATAGATAATAGATTAAAATACCCAACAGCATGTGATAATTAGCACAGGAAGACAGTTAAACTCTGGACACCTGTAAACCTACTAAAGAAGACAGTTTTTCTATTCCTTGGCTTACTTAAACTAGATTCCACATCTCCAAAGCAGCAAGGATCTTTAGGCAAAGTCTAGTCAATATGTTAAAGCTAATACACCACCCCATTTCCTGCTCATGTTTGGGCAAGAACTCTGACAGTTTGCGCATCCTGGTCACAGAAATAGGAGTGCTGCTGCTGGAATTTCAATAATTCATGGTCTGTTCACAAAGTCTGCACTCTCAAAACCTCTATCCTGAGTAACACAATCAGTGAAACACACAGGTGTAGGCCTGTAGGAAGAAGAAATCATCTTGCCTGGCTGAAGGGATTTGAGGTAACTGCAGAGAGAGAAGACTTCAGGGCCTTAAAGTAGGAATCAGATGTCAGGACACATTTATATCTGTGCTGTAATTGATGGGTGATATGTAAGCACACTCATTTCCCACAGCTTAATCACTCAAAGCTTTGGGTGAGTCATGTACTCTTTTATTTATGCCTCTGCCATGATTAAAAGAATTCTCATCAGTACTTACTCCTGAATTAGATGTTCCTAAACTCAGTGCCTCAATTTTCAAGGAGCAATTAATTTGATACTTGGATTTAAAACTCCTTTAGTGTGCTAACCTCAGTCTGAAATATTTAGAAGTAACTTCTGAGATACTCACATTTCCGAAAATGATTTAGATATGAAGCAGATATCTTTTACAGAACGAGGATGGAATTCTAGGTTTGTAAAGGAAATGGGCCGGGAAGGTGTCAGCTGGAATGATGAATTTGATTCATTTTGCTTGGTGGGAAGATGGGGCTCTTTCCAATGTGGAGCTGGTCTGTCTTTCAAGTGTATGTCTCTGGATGTATGTACTGGGCCTGAGATCTTTTGAATCCATGTTTTCCTGTTCGAAAGCATAGCAGCCACAATGATCTGGTAATGGGGGGATGGCATTATGCCTTTAAAATGTGTTTTCCTCTGTTCCTTTGGTCTCTTTCCTTGACTGTAGTGACCTCAGAGTTATAATATAAGAGCCTCCAGGGTCCTAAGCAAATCTATGTTGACATGGATGATATGTCATTCACAAATACTTCTGTACTTATATTAAATGGAGAAGGAATGCTACCTTTGTGTTTATGAGTCAGGGAGAGGCTGACTGGTCACTTGTTTCCAATGGGATATCTCTGCGAAGATGTTAATAAGCTAGCTGCATACTTTATTAATTAAATACTGCCTGCTGCCCTTCTGCACTTTGGGATCAGGGTGTCTTGAGGTCCTGGTATCTTCTAACAGCAGTGCATTTTGCTAAGCACTGCCAAGTTATATAAACCTAGCATCACAATGACTAGTTCAATCCTATCATTGTGTTTCCTGGCTATTTTTGAAATAGCATCTCTATGAGCAATTGAATTTCCTGATAGAGTTGTCCCCTCTAGTCCTTGACATTTCTTCAAACCTTGACATATCGTCACTGATGCTCTGGTTTCCCAGTAACATAGCCAAAGTAAGGACTGTGTAAACAATGTATATTAAGATACATTGGTGTCCATTTATAGGGAATGAAAAAAATCTTTGTAATAAATTTTGGGGGCCTAAAATATTAAAAGGTAAGTGATAGCTTAGAAGAATCCAAAGTGAGCTTGGTAGAGTTACTGATATCAAAAGCTGTATCTTCTTAGGTCACAATGCCTAGTATAAAGATATCATTCAATAAATATTTGCTAAATTAAATTGGTAACATTGTGTAAATTTGTATATGTAAAAGATAGGCTAACAGACCAAGAAAACCAAGTCTGGGGAGAGAGATAAGATGAATTTGGCAGGAAGAGAGTGTTAATTACATATGCAGGAGCAAGGAAGAGCAAACAAGACTCAGATAAGAACATGGTGGACTAGAGAAGGAAAGGAATTTTAATTGGATTTGTTGTGTGGAAAGACAGTTGATTTGCTTACCCTTCCTGGCTTGGTCCTCCCTCTCAAGCAGGAGTGGAAAAAGGAAGTAGGTGTGGGAACTGGAATCAGAGTAGAAAATAAAGGGCCGTTACAATTTTAGAAAATGACTGATCTTAAACATGTGCAAACATGCCTTCTGAATATTCAGAGATAGATTTTCTGTTATAACTAACAGTCAATAAACCCAAACTGTTTTTAACTTCACTGCTACTTCTGCATAGAATTACACTTCTTCTGGAAAGGGGGAGTTAAGTAATGAGCAGGATAACTGTTTAGTGTTTTCTTTATGTTATTGTTGTTTTAGCAGTCACATGAGTGAGGAATTGCTAGGCAAATTCACCAAGGAAGTAAATTAAGAAGGTTTATGTTTATGATGTTTAGCTTTATCATTTCCATGGACCCCAGACCAATGATATGAACTATTGCACTAATTATTTTCTCATGTCCAAGGATTTATGTGTAACTCAACTCACTGTAGATTCCTTTCACTTAGATTGTGAATTGTTGGTATAATCATTTTATTTTGCAAGTCCCTTAGGGATGAAAAATAGGCGATTGTCTTTGTACTAATACCATTTGAAAAAATTCTTATCACTCCAATAATAGCAAGCTGATTTGAACATGAATATCCTTACCCATAATAATTAGAAAATGAGCAAGATAACCATATGTCATAAGCAGTCTATAAGACTCCCTTGATTGAAAACAAAAAATATGGCAACTTTGACTAAATGGGCTAGATCCAATTTATCTCCAATAAAATAGAATGAAGCAAATAAATTTAGAGATTATCTTGTGACTAGTACTTCATCTCTTTCACATTTTAAAACAAAGATTAAAGATAGCTTTTTGACCAATGGTACACCATAAATTGCCAAGAAAATCTAATGGACAAAATAAAGATGGACCATTGGCATATGGGCACACAGATATGCATTAATGGAAAAAAAATCTCTTATTTTATATGTTCTAGATATTCTGTCGTCAAATTTCCTGAGGAAATTGTTTCACAGTAATTATGTTTCAAAAAATTTCTCATTGAGGGCTGGAGACGATGACTGAGGCCCGTAAACCCAGTGCAATGGACAGCACAATTAAAAGGACCAGGGTCTGAGGCTAGCCCAGGTAAAATATGAAAAATCTGATCTGAAAAATAAACTAAAACACAATAGGCTGTGGATGTGACTTTAAGAAAAAACACTTGCCTAGAAAGAACAACACTCTCAGTTCAAACTCTAGTAATGTCAAAATGAATGAATATGAATAAATGAAATTACTATTATTGAAATTAGGTTCAGAATTCCTGAGGAGAATCTTGTCTTTGAATGATGTCATAAGCAATGATACATTTATATTTTAATTTGTCTAAAGTCCAGCATTAGGTTTCCCAGCTCTTTTCTGGCACCTACAACTTAGTTAGGATAATCAATTTCTTTCTTTCTTTCTTTCTTTTTTTCTTTCTTTCTTTCTTTCTTTTTCTTCCTTCCTTCCTTCCTTGTCCCGACCCACAGGATGTCATCGAGGGCGGTGAACCTAAGCGAGAAGGAATGAAGGGACAAGAGACACGAAGAATGACAGCAAGACAGAGATTCTGATCAAGCTGCAAATTTTTATTTTTCACACAGGGGTATTTATATGCTTGGAATAAGGAAGCTTTTTCATTGGCCGTTAAGGAAGCATTTTCATTCGCCATAGCAGTGCAGGATGTTTGCTTAGGGCAGGGGGAAAGGGTGGTCATTAGCAGTTGCAGTATGTTTACTTAGGGCAGGATGAGGGTAGGATTCTGTAAACTCAGCCTCAAGATGTTCCAGTGAGATAGTCAAGCCTATTATGTTGAGAGACTCAACTTTTGGCTCCCCACGTCTCCCTCCCCCTTTCTTATTTAGAAAATTGACCATCAATTGTTGGCTGCTCTTTTTAGGGGAGTGACAGAGGCTCTGTTCCTCTAAAGGCCCAGGGTTTTCTCCACTCCAGAGCAAGCATCCTCACTCCGGGAGGGGAATTTTACAGGCCTTGGCATGTTTTTTGAGGAGACGGCTTTTGGGTATGCATGCCAACCATCATGCACCAGAGCTTGCCACTCAGGGGTCTTGGGTTTTGGGATCTCGGGGATCCATCCCCCTGCAGTCTTACCTGCACCCTTGATTAGAGCATTTTTTCTTCCTCCCATAGGTGCATCCTCCCCCAAGCGGAGGGGCCTATAGGAGGAGGGGCAAACCTATCCCTTATGGCAATAGGTCTTGCCCATTGAATGGCCAGGAGTTATGAGTAAGGAGAAGGGTTTTCTAAATAAGAAAAAATAAGGGGGGGTGGGTTTCCCACTGGAACAAACTCATGGCAAAACACTATTTAAAAGCCTGGGGTAAATCCTAGATCTTAATGCCTTGGTCTGCCATATCAAGGTGATGGTGATGAACCTGTATGGGCTTAGAAGCCAAGAGATCAATCTGTTGTTTAATAAATGTAAACAGGACGATCCATGTCTGGAGTTCTAGCTGCATCTATAAGAGAAAAGGAATCATCCTCAGGGGGAAGGTATCCCCTGGGTTGTGGTAAGCCATTAACCTGTTTTATCAAGCGTTCTGGCAACCACCTTGGGGCCGCTTGTTCTTGATCTAAAATACAGGCTGAACCTTGCCCCCAGATAAGAACAGGATCTGGGCCCTTCTATTTGCCTGTAAGGGGGTCTCGCCACATGACAGACAGGCGAGCAGAACTGGAAGATGGGTGCCAATGCCTGTCAACTGCCAAGTGGCCTTCGTTGTCCAGAGTTAGAAAATTAAGGGCAAACAATGTGTGACTAAGGCGATCCCTAGGAGTGGAAAATGAAAAGGCAGAGGCTTTGAGGCGAGTAAGCCAGGTTTTTAGGGTGTGGTGGGCTCGTTCTACGATGCCCTGACCTTGGGGGTTATAGAGAATCCCAGTAGTATGACAAATCTGAAAAATAGCACAAAACTGTTTCAACTTGGCACTGGTATAAAATTTCATTAATCAAATTCCAATAGGAAAAGACGGTAGCAGGAACCTTTTGTGGACCAAAGGTTTCAAAATAATCTGTTAAACAATCACCTACTCTTTGCCATCTTTTTGCATCTATGATTCCTTCAAAGGGGAACCAAGGACACAAGTCCTCTATGAATGAGAAAAATAATTGTAAATCCCTTTTCTTAACCCACATTCCCCGTGTCTTGAAGGCCTCCTTGAGTGAAAGATTAAAAATTAGAGTTATAGTTTTACAAATGCTAACTGCTGGTTTTGCTTCTGTAAACTTGCTTGCTCTAGCACTGACCCTTCCCCTCCCTGGAAATAAATAAAAAAGTTTGGGAGCCTAGATGTCGGCCCTGGGACAAGCTCTGTAGTCATAAATAAAGAACTAACAAGTAAATTCACCAGGTGGCCAAATGGGACCCAAGATAAGGAACAAAGAGTATGTTCCTCCGCATTCCTGTGTAAAAAATTCTCGGTTTAGGGGGCTCAAGATAAGGACCATCTGGTGAGCCCAACAAATTAGGCCAAATGTAATTAATCACAAGTCTGTAACTCCGTAAACTCCCTAACCCTTATCTCCCAGAGTGACTATCTCCATTTGATCATCCACGCCAATTGTTTTATTACAAAAAGTGTTATAAACTTCCCCTTATAGTAAACTGAGCCAATCCTGGGGAACCTGGGGACTTATGCTAATCTTGTGGCTTTTGTCTTTAAAAGTGTCTGTAACTGCTGCTAGGGGCTTCCTGTCTGCCTCAGACAGAGGGCCCATTTGCGCAAATGCCAAATAAACTCCTCTTGCTTATTGCAGCTGCTGGCTTGGAGTCTGGGTTCTAGGGGTGCCCTCCCATTGAAGAAAGTATCCCAGTGAGTCTGGGGTCCTTCATTGAGGTCTGACAGAAATAGATCATGTGACAACATTGCTTGTCCCATGGTGGGTCACTCACCATGCGCGGTCACCGCTCTCCTCCTGAATCTGTCTCTCGGTGGGGGTCTGTCAAGGCAATCTCGGACTGTACTTGGCCAAGTTTTCCCGGAGGACAGCGTTCTTTCCTTAGTCAGAGGCTCTTGCCCCACATTGGGCGCCAGTTGTCCTGACCCGCAGGACTTCAATGAGGGCGGTGAACCTAAGCGAGAAGGAATGAAGGGACAAGAGACATGAACAATGACAGCAAGACAGGGATTCTGATCAAGCTGCAAATTTTTATTTTTCACACAGGGGTATTTATATGCTTGGAATAAAGAAACTTTTTCATTGGCCGTTAAGGAAGCTTTTTCATTGGCCATAGCAGTGCAGGATGTTTACTTAGGGCAGGGGGAAAGGGTGGCTGTTAGCAGTTGCAGGATGTTTACTTAGGGCAGGATGAGGGTAGGATTCTGTAAACTCAGCTCAAGATGTTCCAGTGAGATAGTCAAGCCTATTATGTTGAGAGACTCAACTTTTGGCTCCCGACACTTCCTTCCTTTCTTTCCTTCTTTCTTTCTTTCTTTCTTTCTTGTCATGGGGCTTAAACACTGGGCCTGAGTTCTGTCCCTGAGCTCTTCAGCTCAATGTGAGTGCCCTACCACAGCACCACTTCTTGTTTTTTAAAGTGCAAGTCCTGAGGCTTGAACTCAGGGCCTGTGTGCTGTCCTGGAATTATTTTTGCCCAATGCTTGGGTTCTGCCTCTTTAGTCACAGCTCTATTTTCTTCTTTTTTGGTGGCTTATTGGAGATAAGAGTATCATGGACTGGGCTGGCTTCAAACAGATTCTCAGATCTCAGTCTCCTGAGTAGCAAGGATTACATGCATGAACCACTGATGCCAAGGAATTTCAGATATTTTATTTTATTTTACTTTTGTCTGTCATGGGGCTTGAACTCT
>NW_012267292.1:172940-176725 GCF_000151885.1 Dipodomys ordii
AGGGGTTACAATTTACATGAGCAAGGTAATGAACACATTTCTTATCAAGCATTGTTGCCTCCTCCTTTGTTTTTCCCCTGCCATCCCTTCCCTCCCATCTCTACAACTACACTCCCGCCACCCCCTACTCCAAAATTGTAAAGTACGTTTTTCTTTTCTTTTCTTTTCTTTTCTTCTTCTTTTTTTTTTTTTTTGCCAGTACTGGGGCCTGAACTATGGGCCTGGGAGCTGTCTCTCAGCTCTTCACCACCCAGGGCCTCATGCATGCAAGGCAAGCACTCTACCAATGAGCCACCTTCCCAGCCCTAAAGTTCGTTTTTCAACATATCATTTTGTACATCTCATTGTTGCAATGGGTCCAACTGTATCCCTATTAAGTATATTTGTTTTTTCCCTTCCCCTTTCCAAATTATACCAACATCAAATACAGTGAAAACAGGAGTTATACCGCGGGAGAGGGACATTTATTTTATGGTAAAGATGCTCTATAGAGGGGTTACAGTTACATCCGTAAGGTAATGAGTACATTTCTTGTTGAGCATTGTTACTCCCTGTTTTCCCACTATTCCTTCTATAAATCTTTTAATTGTTATTATTAACTATTTGTACAACTATTTAAGTTACAAGTTCTTAAGTCAAATCATAAGTTCAATGTTTCTTGGACCATGTCATTTCTTCCTTCATTCTTCACCATCATTATTTATATAATGTTCATTGAATGCAATGAATGCATTCACTCACTCATATTCCCTCCATTCCTGTGCCCCCCATGTGCCCCCCATGTGCCCCCCATGTGCCACCCATGCAAAAATATGTTTCCATTTTCTAGCATTTGTTTTTATAAACAGTACATTGGTTGTTTAGAGGAGTTAAACCTTTGGATTCCTCCCCTAAGTATACCCTCCTTCAGACAGTTTGTGTGTAAATACATTGTAAATACATTGAGTGTTGTATACGTTATCATCCCTAGTTATATTTTAGATCTAGCTTTCTCATATGAGAGAAAAATGTTACATTTCTCTCTGTGTCTGGCTTACTTCACTTAGCATTATTTGTCCTAGGTCCATTCATTTCCTTGCAAATCACATAATATTATTCTTTCCAATGGATCCACTCATCTGTTGTGAGGCATTTGGGCTCTTGCTATAACTTGATTACTGTGAATGATTCAAGAATGAACATGGATGTGCAAGTGTTTTTACCATATTGTGACTTGAAATGCTCAGTAGAGGTCCAAGATTGTTATAGCTGGATCATATAATATGGTAATTCCCTGGTTTAGTTTTCTGAGGAATCTCCAAACTACCTTTTGCAATGCTTGTACTAGTTTACATCCCTACCAACAGTGTAATAGGTTTACTTTTCCCCTACATTCCCTCTGACATTTGTTGTTCAAATTCTTAATGCTGGCCAATATTCTAGGGGTAAGATGGAATCTCAGTGTTATTTTGATTTACATATCCTTAATGGCCAGAGATGATGAGCATTTACTTATATTTGCCATTATTACTTCTGAGAATTTTTATTTATACCTCTTTTAGAGGATCATTCCTTGTTCTGTGGCTCAAATGTGTTCCTGACAATTCCATAATGTCATAGTTATGCTTTTAAAAATATTTTATTGGGACGATGTTGTACAGAAGGGCTACAGTTACATCAGTAAGGTAATGAGTAAGGTAATGAGTACATTTCTAGTCAAATATTGTTACCCCTTCCTTTGTTTTTTCCTACTATTCCTTCCCTCCCCCATCTCTCTCACTCTTCCCCCACCCAAAGTTGTAAAGTTCATTTCCAACATAGTGTCTTGTGAGTATCATTTTTGAATGGGTCAGACTGTGTTCTTGTTTCAGCATTTTATTATCCTTCACATCCCCAAATTAGATTAAATGTATGTACAAGATTCAGGGGCCCAAAATCAAAATACAGTGACGACAGGGGATATATTATTGGGTGAAGAACATACAAAAGAAGCAAAAAAAAAGTCACGTAGTACACTAAAAACAACAACAAAGAAAAACCTCTTTTGTCCATATCTTGGGATTCATTTTGCTTAGCATCATCTTATATGGTCATATATACACAGCTTTCTAGCTTTTCTGCTCATCTGATAATATTATCTTAGATGTATGACAGTTATAACAAATAAGGTAAACCATGGGACCTATATTTCTTTGGGACTAACTTACTTCACTTAATGATTTTTTCAAGTCTTTCAGTTTCCTAAAAATGGGGTGTCATTCAGAGTTATCCTTATATTTTTAAAATCCTTAGGAGGTTAGAAGTTGTAGCTACTAAGTTGCATTTTAAGAAAAATAAGTTTTAGGGATGGAAGGGGGGAAACAAAGGTGGAGGCAACAATGCTCAATAGGAAATGTACTCATTACCTTGTTCATGTAACTGTAACCCCTCTGTACAGCATTTTAAAATAAAAACATACAAAAAATAGAAAGAACAACAAAAAAAGAAAAATAAGTTTTATTATTGCTTTAAAGATTTACTGGCTGTTCAATAGAAACAAAGCTGGTGTTTTATCCAGTTGAAGACATATCTTCTTGTTTTTTTAAAAAATGATGTACAGAGGGGTTAGTTATATTAGTTAAGTAATGAGTACATTTCTTTTTGAACAGTGTCAACTCTTCCCTCATTTTCTCCCAGTTTCTTTTCTCTTGTGATCACCTTTCCTCACAAATTATATAGTTTACTTTCTACACAGTGTCTAATGACATTCATTGCTAAATTAGTGCTAAATTAGTTCACCCTTTGTCCCACTATTTCTTTGCTTCCGTTCCCCCCCCCCCCAATCAGAAAACTTTACATATAGGACCGAGTGTATAGAAATCAGAAACAGTGACAAAAGGGGAAAAACAGAAAAAAAAGAAACACAAAAAGTAAAATAAAAAATTCCTTGTTTCTATTTCGAGGACTTCATTTTGATAAGCATAATTTTTATGATCATATGCACATAGTAGAGAGCTCCTATTATTCTCTCTCCTAAGAATATCCTCCTTTGGTCTTACTGTGCAAATATTTAGTGTCATGTAAAATGTACCATGCCAAAGTGCCAATTTTGGTCTTTTACTACACACTGGGTTTACTTGTAGATTTATAGACACATTCTAATTATTACAAATGAGGAAAACTATGGGTCTGGTTTACTTCACTTATTATAAGTTTTCCATGTCTTTTGATGAGAGATCTTCTGACATGCCAATTATATTTACTTTTGTCATCTTCAATTGGCATGTTCTCATTTCTCTCTACAGTAGCATGAAACACGTGCACATATCATTGACATGGTACTTCTTACTACCAAGCATATTACAAATTACTTGTTGTGCTTAACTAGAAGCATCCACAGAATTAAGCACAATCCATTACTCATTGTGCATAAGAGTTTAGACTTTTAAGAGCAAGTAGGCCATTTCAATCCTAATCAGATTGGGTATATGAAATTGTGATTTAAGACATAAACTATAAAAAACTGCTCTGGTGTCTAAAAACAGGATATTTTATTTCTACAAACATCCATAAATCAAGCCCCCTGTCAGATTCTTAGCAATTACATTAATTGAACATTGACCTTTAAAGCAAATCTTTTTAGTGAGGCTACCCATCTCATTTATAAGGGTGTGCTTTCTCATGGAGTTCTATCTTGTCTCAAAAGAAATGTGACTGCAAAAAAATATTCCTATTACTCTCTACATTTATAAACATAATTCCCTCTTTAAGTAAATTTGGGCTTAAAGATATAGAACTTTTTCATACATTAGAATTCTGGGGGAGTA
>NW_012267292.1:180180-191703 GCF_000151885.1 Dipodomys ordii
CTTCCTTTGTTTTTTCCTACTATTCCTTCCCTCCCCCATCTCTCTCACTCTTCCCCCACCCAAAGTTGTAAAGTTCATTTCCAACATAGTGTCTTGTGAGTATCATTTTTGAATGGGTCAGACTGTGTTCTTGTTTCAGCATTTTATTATCCTTCACATCCCCAAATTAGATTAAATGTATGTACAAGATTCAGGGGCCCAAAATCAAAATACAGTGACAACAGGGGATATATTATTGGGTGAAGAACATACAAAAGAAGCAAAAAAAAAGTCACGTAGTACACTAAAAACAACAACAAAGAAAAACCTCTTTTGTCCATATCTTGGGATTCATTTTGCTTAGCATCATCTTATATGGTCATATATACACAGCTTTCTAGCTTTTCTGCTCATCTGATAATATTATCTTAGATGTATGACAGTTATAACAAATAAGGTAAACCATGGGACCTATATTTCTTTGGGACTAACTTACTTCACTTAATGATTTTTTCAAGTCTTTCAGTTTCCTAAAAATGGGGTGTCATTCAGAGTTATCCTTATATTTTTAAAATCCTTAGGAGGTTAGAAGTTGTAGCTACTAAGTTGCATTTTAAGAAAAATAAGTTTTAGGGATGGAAGGGGGGAAACAAAGGTGGAGGCAACAATGCTCAATAGGAAATGTACTCATTACCTTGTTCATGTAACTGTAACCCCTCTGTACAGCATTTTAAAATAAAAACATACAAAAAATAGAAAGAACAACAAAAAAAGAAAAATAAGTTTTATTATTGCTTTAAAGATTTACTGGCTGTTCAATAGAAACAAAGCTGGTGTTTTATCCAGTTGAAGACATATCTTCTTGTTTTTTTAAAAAATGATGTACAGAGGGGTTAGTTATATTAGTTAAGTAATGAGTACATTTCTTTTTGAACAGTGTCAACTCTTCCCTCATTTTCTCCCAGTTTCTTTTCTCTTGTGATCACCTTTCCTCACAAATTATATAGTTTACTTTCTACACAGTGTCTAATGACATTCATTGCTAAATTAGTGCTAAATTAGTTCACCCTTTGTCCCACTATTTCTTTGCTTCCGTTCCCCCCCCCCCCAATCAGAAAACTTTACATATAGGACCGAGTGTATAGAAATCAGAAACAGTGACAAAAGGGGAAAAACAGAAAAAAAAGAAACACAAAAAGTAAAATAAAAAATTCCTTGTTTCTATTTCGAGGACTTCATTTTGATAAGCATAATTTTTATGATCATATGCACATAGTAGAGAGCTCCTATTATTCTCTCTCCTAAGAATATCCTCCTTTGGTCTTACTGTGCAAATATTTAGTGTCATGTAAAATGTACCATGCCAAAGTGCCAATTTTGGTCTTTTACTACACACTGGGTTTACTTGTAGATTTATAGACACATTCTAATTATTACAAATGAGGAAAACTATGGGTCTGGTTTACTTCACTTATTATAAGTTTTCCATGTCTTTTGATGAGAGATCTTCTGACATGCCAATTATATTTACTTTTGTCATCTTCAATTGGCATGTTCTCATTTCTCTCTACAGTAGCATGAAACACGTGCACATATCATTGACATGGTACTTCTTACTACCAAGCATATTACAAATTACTTGTTGTGCTTAACTAGAAGCATCCACAGAATTAAGCACAATCCATTACTCATTGTGCATAAGAGTTTAGACTTTTAAGAGCAAGTAGGCCATTTCAATCCTAATCAGATTGGGTATATGAAATTGTGGTTTAAGACATAAACTATAAAAAACTGCTCTGGTGTCTAAAAACAGGATATTTTATTTCTACAAACATCCATAAATCAAGCCCCCTGTCAGATTCTTAGCAATTACATTAATTGAACATTGACCTTTAAAGCAAATCTTTTTAGTGAGGCTACCCATCTCATTTATAAGGGTGTGCTTTCTCATGGAGTTCTATCTTGTCTCAAAAGAAATGTGACTGCAAAAAATATTCCTATTACTCTCTACATTTATAAACATAATTCCCTCTTTAAGTAAATTTGGGCTTAAAGATATAGAACTTTTTCATACATTAGAATTCTGGGGGAGTATAGATTTTTTTTTCTGGTGAGCAGTGTAAACAAGTTTCTGTTCCATGTCACCACCAGAAGGGTAGATCTCTGTCACCTAATTTGTCCTCATTATTTTTTTGTTTAATTGTTCCCATCAGTATGGCATGGGGTATTTTTAAACAACGAAAAGCAAACATCATATACATTGGTCCCTTTGCAGCTGGCTAATTAAGGTTTATTTTGCATTTTGATACAAAGAATGGCTAATGTATCTTCAACCTTCAGTTGAAAATGAGAAAATTGAAGACTAGGACCCAGCCTTGTAGATCATAATCATGCCTGGCATTTTGTAACCATGATCATATTTGCCATTCAACTTAAACTGTGAAATTACAAGGCTGAATAAAATATATCTCTCCATTGCAATGGAAATATGCTTGGAAAATCCTGAAGTCTTCACAGGGCTGGTGCTATGACTATAACATACCCACCATTCAACCTCACCTTGGTGAAGAAGCGTTCCCTTTCTGTTTTATTTTATTGTAGGTGGTCTCTGCTGGATATGATTTCTGATTTCATTTTCTAGTTTAAAAATCTCTGATGTTGGAATATGGTAATTTGTTTTTCACAGCTGTAGTCCTAACTGCTTAGGAGACTGAGATCTAAGGATCATATTTCAATGCCAACTCAGGCAGACAAATCCTATAGACACATATAACCACTTAACCAGCCAACAGCAAGAAGTGGAAGTGTCTCAAGTTTTAGAGCACCAGGCTTGCGAAGAAAGTCTAACACCATGACATCAAGTTCTACTGGCAACCCCCCCCACACACACACATAAAAAATATCTCAGGTGACTCAAACACACACATTCTAGAAATATCTTTTGATTTCTAAATACCTCCTTAAGTAATTATCTTTCTTTAGCTCTTTCATTTCAGATTATTCTAATTTCATTGCTGCACTTTTGCAAGGCCACATTGGTATCATCTGATACACTAGCAATTTTTTGTTCATTTTTACAATGGTCAGTTTGTGTTTTTCCCCTGTGGCTAGAATTTCAAATTCCTTTCATTTTTTTCTTATTGATGAGCCACTCTTTTTCTACCTCTGCTTTGAATTCATTTAAAAACATTGCTTTCTTTGTCCTTACACAACTATACTTGGGTGTTTGTATTTGCAGTCAAAGTTAATTATTTACATGAAATACAAGGCTAAGAGAAATTCCTTTTACCGTATATGAAATAATAACAACAGGAAGAAAGGCCAGTTCACAATTTATGAATGATTACAACTCAAAGAACAGGACTAAACCCTGAGCATCTTTAAGCCTGGCTTTGCTGTCATTTCGAGTATGAGTTCATTGTGATTTGACTTCCATTATTAACCAATGGATTCTGTGTATAGCTTTTAAGTTTGTAATCAAACATATATAAATTGTAAGTTTTTCAAAGAAAATCCTTTTGAACCATAGTCATGTAAGTTGTCACTAGGCTATACAAAGAAGCCCAGGAATGAAAAAGATAATCCAAGGGAAAGAAATCCCTGCCCTTCAATTGTGCAGCAGAGTGACATTTGTCATCCTGAGCTTTAGTGAGCTGCTTCTTGAATGTCAGTTTGGGGATTAGGTAAGAGAGAAAAGATGAAAGACACTCTTTGAGTTTTTGTTTTTGTTTTCCTCTCTGCTCATCTAGCTCAAAGGTAATGAATTGTTCTTGTAGTACCTTGTATTAATTCTTTTGATTTATCACATATTTTTACAGATGATTTTTCACAAATCTGGCACTGTAAGGCATTTAAATCAAGCCGCTTGGAAAACATGCAACTTTAGAAAAGATTCTATCCTTAAGAAACTTTCATTCAAGAGAACAAACTATGACAATAAACTAACAAATAACCAACAAAAGATTTCAACAAAATGCGAGTAGCCAGCACCAAGGTCTATATGCTGACAGAAACATAGAAAAACAGGAATAAAAAGAAGAAATGAACAGAAACGTGAATTTAGAGCTGTAGAAACTGCTTAAAAGTTTATAGTAACCAATGAATGAGGAACTTAGAAATGAATCAAATGTTTGCTATCATTTTCGTGTATGCCAATATGATAGCTAGTATCTAGAGGCTTCCATCTGCAGGTGTTATGCTAGAAAGGGAAGCTGATGACTATCCTAGCCATAAATATTTTCACTTGCCCCAACTTCTCCCTGATTTGGAAGACATCATTAATACAGTAACCAGCCATTGTTAAGACAGAAATGTGTGTGCTCATCATGAAATTGTAAGATTGTAATCCATCATCTAAGAGAGAAAACACACAAAAATATTTATTTGAAAATTACTGGAAAGGTTAGTTCTAACTTTTCCATGGACAAACGGACACACAGTGTTTGTGTTTGTCTAAGTCAGAAGTCATGTATAAGGAAAATTAGTAGTCACCACTCAAAGAAATATCACTCACTAATACCTGAAGGGAATGGATTACTCTAGACATAAGATAACCAAGTATAGTCAGAAAAAAATGTTGAACTGGGAATTTCTTTGAGAAGTTAGGGTTCTCAAAAGCACTTATTCCTATAATGTAGAAATCCATGCACATGTCCTTGGCCAAATGAATTCTCCGAAAAAATCAGATATGAATGGGAAATGCTAATAAATGGGGGAAAATGATCAAAGCATATTATATACATTCATAGAATACCACAACTAATATGCATTATTACCTTTGTTAATGACCCCACCCTTCAATGTGGGTAAATGATTTTTCACAAATCTGGCTGGTAAATGATTTGTAAAACATGTACAAAGACAGTGAAGGATGTTTGGGGTTAATTAATTTCTCTCTGTGTGTCTGTCTCTCTGTCTCTATCTCCACACCCCTTCTCTCTCTATCTCATTTTGACTATAAGGTCATTAGGGAAGAAAATCTTATGCCCTTTAGCTTTATGAGCCTTAAGAGAACTTTAGAAAGGAATCTGTTTCATGCCATCAAATTATTTAAACATTGAACTCATCCAGAACATCCTCAAAAGTACCTAGAACATTGTTTGAGCCATGTTCCCATCCTTTTAATTGTAGTTATTTTCAAATATAGTTTCACAGTTCAGACTAAACACAACAGACTCTGATCCTCCTCCCATGTATATCCTATCTAGCTTAAACTATGGGCAGTAGTCATGGTGCCAAGATGGAAATATTTGAAAATTTAAAGTATGGCTCCAGCAAGTGTGTGACTCTTTTTCCAACCCCAGTACTGACCCATAAAAATACTGATGATCATCTCAGAAATGTATTTTCTCTAGAACATGCATGTTTAGCAAGGAGTATATTTAGCAATTTTCATATGGGAGATTTTAGTGAGTATTAGGCCAGGAAAAATATTTTAAAACCCTGAATTTCTTCAGAAGGAAAAATGTATAATTTCCGTTAATAGAACTCACACAGTATTTATAAGAAACTTGATTAGCTTAGCCTGTCCTTTTAGCTTCTTTGCTACTTTGCCACTAGTAAAATTAATGTTATTTTGTTTTGAAGGAATATTTTAAGACAAATAATTGAGTCTATTCAGTCTTACTAGACAATATAATTACATACATACACACTGTTTGGGAAAATATTTAACCAAATCACAACAAAATGTATAAGAGAGCTATACCTATTTATTATAACCCCATTGACAAATCTGTTTTGCCGTGCCTATCACTGTTAATACAGTTCTTATTTTTAGAGTCTTTGGAAATTATTTCTAGTGAGTAAACTATTGTTTATTAATAGTCTCATTGTATATATCCTAAAGTTCTAAAGAGCTGGAGAATGGTTTGGATTTTAATTGATGCAAAGCCATCTGCAAATGACATGACATAAATAGCATTACTCGGACTTTTCCTCATGTCCCTAAGGATACAGAGAACCCAGTGCCAAGATAGGGTTATACCAATGAACCAACAAAAGTGGTCTAGGCACGTCCATTTGTATTTATGTCTAACTACTAAATTTAAGAGATTTATTTTGGTTGGAATTTGTGTGTGTGTGTCTGTGTGTGTGTGTGTGTGTGTGTGTGCATGTATGTACCAGTCCTAGGGGTTGAACTTGGCCTAGACACTGTATCTTTGCTTTTCACTCAAGGTTAGTCCTCTACCATTTGAGCTAGAGCTCTGTTTCCAGATTTTTGGTGATTAATTGGAGATAGGAGTCTCATGGACTTTCCTGCATTGGCTGACTTTGAATTACAATCTTGAGATCTAAGGCAGACATGAGCTACCAGAAATTGACTTTTAGATTATTTAAACAGATTGCCAAGTGCCAGTGGCTCATGTGCCTGTAATCCATGCTACTCAGCAGGCTGAGATTTAAGGATTGCAGTTTGAAGACAGCCAGGCAGGAAAGTCCATGAGACTCTTATCTCCAAACAGCTGGAAGTGGAACTGTGGCTCAAGTAGTAGAGTTCCTGTGTTAGCAAAAATGCTAATGTGGAATACCCAGGCCCTGAGTTCAAGTCCAAGTACTGACACACACAAGCACGCACAAAGGAGTTATTTTATTTATTACAATCTAATTAAAAAAATAAATTCTTAGCCTATGCAAAAGGAAATGAGGAAAAATGAGCTATGTTGCAAAATAACATTCAAAATTATCTAAATGGCATTTTTGCAAATATTATTTTGCAAATATTATTATTTTGTAAATATTGTCTTGTCATATTTTAATGTTCTCATTACTGAGAACAGAGAATTATGATAGTGCAGCTTAGGCCACACTTTAGAATCCTCATAATTTAGAAACAAGCATTTCTTTTTATGGAATATAAATTGTGTGAGCATCTGTCAATGTACCCTTAGCTTGCTTGGTTTGAACTCAGACAGTGAAAAGGACTTCAGAAGTCAGCACTGACTGACCCATTTGTTGTGTGCTCCAAGACCGTATAGGTCCTAAGATGATGTTGGGAAAGCAAATCCTATGTGGCTATGTGATTGTGTCCTCAGGACAGGGCTTGTGCATAGGGAGGGACTGAGCGGAGGGCAGAGTGATGCTGTGTCCAGCTCAGCAACATCTTGATAGTGATGTTGTGTGTGTGTGTATGTGTGTGTGTGCTTGCATGGCATATACACACATTTGCATATACACAGAGACCTATGAACAGATCAATGAAGGTTGCTGTCTGAGTTGCAACAGAATCCCAGCTTGTAGTCCAAAAGAAAGAGATAGATGTGACTTTCTCAAAATAAGGAGGACAGGTCAAACTATCCATCAGCCATGGGAGGTCATTCTTTATGGCAATCTGAATTGAAACATCCATCAGGAACCGGCAGGAAGTCTCCCCAGTCCCAATATCACAGAGGTTGGAGACTGCTTTGTGGGAGGGAGGAGTTTTAGAGCTCACCTTATGCAGTTCGGATGTCGGAAATAAAGTCACTCCAGAATTTCAACTTCTTGGCAAGGTCCTTTATTATAGTGGCATTTATTTTCTCAGTGACTCAGATTACAGTTTGTCATGAGCCCATGTACATTTAGACTCTCATACAGTTAGAAAGACTGAGGTCAGAAAGGACAGATTAAAGGCAAAAGAAAATTGATGTACCCTGTTATATATTCGTTAGAGTTGAGATTACAGGAATAAGTGAGCCATCAGTTGTGTTGCACTTCTTCACCAAACCCGGGACTTGTCTACAATTTTCCTCTTCTTATGATGATCGATAGCAGCGCTAAGCTCTATTTCATCAGTTAGAGACCTGTAGGATCTGGGAATGGCCATTTCTCTTCATTTTCCCAAACCAACTGGTTTCTAAGTCCTGTCAGTGCTCTTCACTTTAGATCTTTTTATCCTTTTTGTCTGTCCTAAGGTTTAATATTTCATCTCCTTCTTTTTGAAGTTAGATGCATTGTATTCATAAACTGCTTTGTTAAATGATAACTTTTTGTACAATTACAGAAGTTATTTCTATTCTTTTTCTTTATGCTTTAGTTTTCTGTACCCTTTATCTGATCTGTGGAAGGGAAAGGGAATCACAGAAATAGCATGACAAAGGATGAACTAATGCAAAAAGATACTTACTAGACACTATGTTGGAAATGAACTTTACAACTTGGGGTGAAGGCAAGTGGGTAGTGGTAATCAGGAGAAAATGAGGGAGGGGGTAACTGTTTAAGAAGAAATGTACTCATTACCTTATTTATGTAACTATAACACCCCATTCATGTTCACAGCAAAGGAAAAAGGAAAAACTGTAATAGACAAAAATGCCAAATAAAATTTCTAAGTTAATTTCTCCCTCTCTCCCTCTCTCTCTTCACTCTCTCTTTTCTTTCTGACAGAAAAGGAAATTTTCCTGCTTCAATGTCCTAGTACCTAGAATTCGAGTTATCTGTCATTCTGCCCAACTTTCTATTTATTTTTCATTATTGCTATTGTTGAACATTTGACTTGGGCTGACACTGGTGGATCATAGTGGACAGTCAGGAATATTGGTTCTCACCCATATCTGAGTTATATAAATATAATATAAATATTATGTATATATGTATATATATATATAAAATGTGACTTTGGGCTCTGAGTTGAGCCTGGAATAGCTTAATAGATATGAGACTGTTAGAATAGAAGGAATTTGTTTTTCATAGTATGAGGGTATAGATTTTGGAGTACATAGAATTCTAAGGTCTTAATTCCATTTATTCAAAAAATTCATATATTGATGCTGTAACCCACAATGTCACTCTATTTGGAAATAGGTCCCATAAAAAGCCAATTAAGTTTATAAGAGGTTATAATGGTGAGACCTTTATCTCATAGAATTAGTGTGCTGGTTATTAGAAGAAAAGTTTTTCCTCTCTCTCCTTTCCTCTTTCCTTTTTCTTCCCTCTCTAGTCTCTCCTTTCTTCTCTTTCTATTTCTCTCTCTCTAAAGGCAACAAATACCAAGATTTCATGTGGACAAAAATTTAGACTGTGGCTGTCTTCCAGAGAAAAGGCCTAGAGGGAAATGCAGTTCTGATGGACTGTGATCCGAGATATTTAGCTTTCAAAGATACTAGGAAATAAATTTTTTGTTTAAGCATCCACTCTGTGGCGTTTGCTGCTTGGTTATGTTGTTGTTTTTATATCAGCTGGAAATAACTAAAAGAAATTTTGAAAGACATTTATTTCCTCAATCCCTCTCTCTGTCTCTTCTTTACTGAATTAAGCTATACTAAATTGCTCACAGATCTGCAGATAAGTCTGTTTCTACATAATTTTGTGCTTCTAAACTCATAATTTTCTTATGGAATTGCCATTATTTGTTTGACCTCAAATGTAATTGTTAATACTTTAAGACGTAGATAGAATTTTTTTCTTAATTTTAAGTTATTTGGTCACTCTTTTAACAGTAAATACATTAAGTATGTCCACATATAATACTGAATAATTGGACCCAAAAAATCATAGGCTCCATAGTTTCCCTCATTTGCAAAGTCCTAGCAAAGAATTACAATAGCTCAATACAGGTTATGGGATTTTTTGTGTGTGGCTATTTTGTTTTTCTTTTTTCTTTTCTTTCCTTTTTTTTTTTTGCATACTGTTTGGAGTTATTTCTTTTGTATTTTATTTTGTTTGGTTTTCTCCTCTAGTTTGCCCCCCCCCCCATGGTCACTGTTTCTTATTTCAGTACACTTTGTGTTGTATATAAGTTTATCTAACTTGGGGAAGGGGAGGATAAACACAGAAATGGTGAGACAAAGGGTGAACTGTAGGGTCTTCTTCTGTCTGGGACAGAGGGGTCTGAGGAAAGGTAAGTGCAACCCCTTGCAGGATCACTAGCCTCCCTTAGCCCAGGAGACAATCAGAAGCAGCAGGGAGTCAAGTCAAGCAGGAACTCCTTTATTGACTTGGAGCATGCCCTTTTTGAAGCAATAGATTGCAAGGGAGGGGTGAAATGGAGCCAACCAATCACTGTGAAGGCCACACCTTATCATGCACCTAAGCTTCCTTGAGTTGTTTATGCACTGAATGTAAACAATTCCGGCTCTGCCCACTCAACTTCCTCTCAGGGCCATGTTTGCTGCCTGTGTTCACCACAGTGAACCAATGCAACAGTGGTACTCATGGCACACTATGTTGGAAATAGACTTTACAATGGTGGGAAAGCTGGAGAAAGTGAGGGATGGGGTAACATTGCTCAAAAAAATGTACTCACTTACTTATGTAACTGTAACCTCTCTGTACATCAACTTTACAATAAAACAAAAATTAAAATTAAAAAGACCATTCAGAAAAGGGATATTTGCAAATAAAAGAAAAGAACAATGGTTGGAATTCTCCTTTCATTGTCCTGTAAAAACTGTTTCTCATAATGAGCTTAGATTTGAACAGACCTATCTTCAAACCAAAACACAACCACCAATTGTCTCTCTAAGCTGAACTCTCCAAGTATGCTGAACAGGATAACAACTTAACATGATTACATACAGTTTAATTGAGATCATATATTTCAAGTACTGTCAACGCATTTCATGGGAATATTTTTTTTATTAGCAAACAAGATGGCTTGGCATATATTCAGCTGGCAATAACTGTTATCAGAAGGAACTAATGAGTAATTAAATAGGACTTTATAAAAGCAAGTAAAATTTAGTCAATATGAAGAGGAAAGAATTAATGAGTCTCAAGAGAAATTAAAACAGTGTCTCCCAATTGTAATTATTTGAACTTAGATGTAATTCTAATGTGTACCTTTAAATATTTGGCATGCATTTCTCAAAAGTCAAAGACAGTAGCATCTTTTGTATTAAATGTGGGAATCATTTTTTTAAACTTTTTATGTTCTTATCGCTTCTAAATCTCACTTCCACGAACCACATTTTCCTTCACTGAATTCAATGAAAGTTATTTCAAGGAAAGTGTGAAAATGACATTTTTTTGAGTAAAGGACAGGTTAAGCTCTATTTAAGACAATAGAGAAAAAGATAGTATTGGCTGATAAGGCAGTGAAAGAATAGATGAGTTCTAAGTATATTTTAAACATGAAGCCCTGTCCATTGTTTGGCTAGTGAAGATCTCCCAGTTCGTGGGCTTTCTATTTATCTTGCTAGCTATGTTCTTTGCCATACAGAAGCTCTGCAATTTCATCCAATCCCATTTGCCCAATGTTGTATAGTTCATGTTCAACATAGTATCTTGTACATCTCATTATTACAATGGGTCAACCTATATGTTTATTTCATCATTTTGTTATTTCCCTTCCCCTCCACAAATTAGAAAAATGTATATACAAGGTACAGGCACCAGAATCCAATACAGAGAAAACAGGTTATTCCATGGGGGAAGAACACACACACACATATATATATAAATATATACACATATATATTATATATACGCATATATGTACCACATTTTCTTGATCCATTCATCTACTAAGGGACATCTGGTTTGGTTCCATATCTTAGCTATGATAAATAGTGCTGCAATAAACATAGTTGTGCTGGTAGCTTTAGTATGGTAGTGTTTCTGATCATA
>NW_012267292.1:196453-198777 GCF_000151885.1 Dipodomys ordii
AAAAAAAATGAACTTTCCTACCTGGGCTGGCTTCAAACCATGATCTCATAACAACTTGTTGAATCAACAAGCAGTTAGCTGGCAATGATAGCATGTAGACAGATCCACCAGGAAACAGGAACTATGCTTTTTATTTTATTATGAAGGTGATGTAAAGAGAGGTTACAGTTACATAAGTCAGTTATTGAGTACATTTCTTTTTGAATAGTGTCACTTCTTCCTTTGTTTATCTCCTGGTCTTTTGCTTCCCAACCCCACTCTTGGACAAGTTGTATAGTTCATTTCATTCCCATTGTGTCTAGTGAGTAACATTGCTGAATTCGTTCACCAGGGAATATGCTTTTCAAAAGAAGGGCAGAAAGAACATTGCCTCCTATACTTCCAGGGACATAGAATCTTACTGCTTTTATTTTTTTTAACCTTGAAAACACATGGATATTTATGTATATGCTAAATATAGGTAAATATAATAAGAGGGATGTATGAAAGCTACTGGATAGCAGAAAACTTCATTAGAGAAAGATTTCAGAAGCTGTGGGGAGCTAGCTAAGAAATGTCAAGTTTTCAAAATCTCTCTCTTAACCTGGCTGATCATCACATGCAACAGCATGTATGAGAGGAAATATGCATATTATATAACTGGATTTTTCATAATATAGATCCCAATAGTACTGTTCAGTATTCTTGCTGCAATGGCTGTATTCTGAATAACCCATTAAAATGATAGAAGGTGGGACATTCTGATAGTCAGTTTGAAACCACCATTAGAGTTGAAGCCAGGCAAACAATGTAACTAACTTAAAAAGTGAACACATAGACATCTAGGAAAAGATAGTTCTTCAGCAGTAGAAACTAAAGAATCATAGCCATGATATGTAGTGTTAAATTTTGATGGAATATATGTAGTATTTAAAAGATGATAAACTCTTATCAGTAGCAAACAATTTGATTTTTTAATTTTAATTTTATTGTCAAGATGATAGAGTGGTTACAGTTACATATGTAAGGTAGTGAGTACATTTCTTGTCAAGCAATATTATCCCTTCCCTCATTTTCTTTGTCTTTTCCTCCCCTCTCCCATCCCCTGACATTGTAAAGTTCACTGTCAACATAGTGTGTAGTGAGTATCGCTGTTGCATTGGTTCACCCTTTTACTTGTGTCTCACCATTTTATTGTTCCCTTTCCCTTCCCTAATTCAGATAAATGTATATACAATACCCATGGTACTAAAGTCAAATACAATGATAGCAAGGAATAAAACATAGGGGGGAAGAAAACAATGAAAGAAAGAAAAAACCCTCTTTTTTCTGTATCTTGGAGTTCATTTTGCTTAGCATCATCTTTTATACATAGCTATTGAGCTATTTGAGCATAGTTTAAATTCTAATTTATATAAAATTTTAAAATTTAGATTGAAAAGAAAAACTTTGTCATGGTAGGTACAATGATCTCTAGGAGAAAATCCATTTTGGTAAGCCATGCATGATGATTGCTGAGGTGTGAAATGTGGGAAAACAAGAGACAGAATTAACAAATGTGACAAAATGTCAGCAGCTGGTATGCCTTAATGAAATCCATGTGTTGAACTCTTCCTGAGATTTCTACATTTACAAAATATAGAGCAATATAGGACAATAAAATCTCTTTTATTCCCTTTTGGAGTAATGATACTAATCAAGGTAGGTAGAAAAGTGTGTGTGGAAAAGAATTATTGATACACAATTGATTCTTATTAGTCACGGATATGGGCTCTGTATTTGTAAATTTGCCTACTAGCTAAAATATATTTGTAATTCTCAGGTCAAATCTTGTGGCGGTTCCATTATCATTCTCTGACATTTGCAGGGCAGTGGAAGTTTTAAGTCTGTCAAATAGAGACATTCCATACTGAGATGGAAGCAAGTGACCTTTTGCCCTTGCTGCAGCTCAGACTGTGAACATTGTTCTGTGACATGGTCAATTGAGGGCCATGTTTTTCCATCTTGCACACTTTTCTAAAGGTCTGTCTTGTGTTTCCAGATGTGACAAGGGTGTAATGTGTTTTACTGAGATGAGGTGTGTGTTTTAATGTGGTTTAGTGTGTGTCAGAGAACAGTTGGCCCGTGGGCTCCATGTTGAATCACTGAGACATATGAAGCAAATTTCTTCAAACAAGGATACACATAAGAGGAGGCTAAGAACTGACCACTTGATGAACACATGGTGACTGGAAGGGTTTAGGAGCCTGCCTTCCTATGCAAGCAGTGGCTCCATCTTAGATCATTCGTTGCTCACAGCCACTGTTATAGGACCTAATTCCCATAAACAGTGGAAATGTCTGCAT
>NW_012267292.1:198827-203181 GCF_000151885.1 Dipodomys ordii
TTTATTAAGAAAATGTTGTCCTGTGCCAAGGAGCCCTACTGTCTCTCCCATTCCTTCCTGTAATGTTTTCAGGGTGTCTGCTTTGACATCGAGGTGTTTGATCCATTTGGAGTTGATTCTGGTGCAGGTTGATATATATCTAATTTTAATTTTCTACTGGTGTTTAACAAATTTTGCCAGCACCATTTGCTGAAGAGGCTATCTTTCTTTGATTCTATTTGTGTGTGTGTGTGTGTGAAAATACCATACAGAGGGGTTACAATTACATGGACAAGATAATGAGTACATTTCTTATCAAACATTGTTGCCTCCTCTTTATTTTTTAGCTTCCTTATCATAGTTTATGTGGTTATAGTTTCGTTGGTTTGTTTCTGGATCTTCAGTTCTATTCCATTGTTCTTCAGGTCTGTTCTTGTACTAATACCAAGTTGTTTTGATTACTTTTGATTACTGGCTTTGTAGTAGAGTTTGAAATTTGGTACTGATATTCCCCCAACATTGTTCTTTCTTCTATGTATGTACTATGCTATTTTTTTTGTTTCGTTTGTATGTTCTTCCCCCCCTGGTATAACCCCTATTTTCACTGTATTTGATTCTGGTGCCCTGTATCTTGTATATACATTTTTCTAATTTGGGGAAGGGAAAGGAAATAACAAAATGCTGAAACGAGGATACAGGTTGAACCCTCCTCCCCATTGTAACAATGAGATGTACAAGACACTATGTTGAAAATGAACTTTACAACTTCGGGGGAGGTGTACAGGGAGGGAGAAGTTAGGGAGGGGGAGAGAAGGGATACTAGAGGAAAAACAAAGGAGGTGGTAACAATGCTCGCCAGGAAATGCACACATTACCTTATTCATTTAACTGTTACCCCTCTGTACAGTATCTTTACAATAAAATATATAGTAAAAAAGAATAGGTGAGATTTAATGTTTCATTTCTTCTCTGCTTGAGTATTGGAGCTTGAACTCAGGACATGGCACTTTCAGCTTTTTCATGGCTGTCACTCTACTACTTGAGCCATACCTCTATTATCCAACTTTTTGCTGGGTTAATTGAAACTAAATCTTTCAAAGATTTGTCTTCCTAGGCTGGTGCCAGGTGATGATTGATCTCTGGATCTCAGTTTACTAAATAGTACCTGTTAGAGGTGTGAGACAGTACTTCATGATGAATGTTCTTTTTTTTTTCAGTATGATAAAACATTTTCACCAGTAGAGTTATTAATTTTCCTTACAAAAATTCACTTAATTTCAAAATGATGAAAAAGCAGCTTACAAATGCATACATTTGAAATATAGTTCTCATGATTTTCACAAAAATTATATATTTGTTTCTTCTTTATGGAAGCAGTAACTAACTTCTTAAATCTAGTTTATTTGCCTTCTATTTTTATTGATAAAAAGCATCAAATCTAATTTTGCTTGATTTGTTAGAGTCATGGTGTGGGGTAGGGACAATTTAATTTTTCAGTACATTTTGCTTGTATATTTCTGGTTAGAATAGGAATTTTGAAAGCTCTTTTAGCTAATTTTTAGGAGAGTGAGATAAGATAGACTTTCATTGCCCATACACACTATTGCTGATCTTCTGGCTCACCTCACTGACATGAACCCCTGGCCAGTCTTGTGGCAGTGCCATCACTGCTGGTTTCTCTTCAAGGTGCAGCTGCAGGGACCTTTCTGTGTTTAGTTATATGGAAAATGGCCTCAGGTTTTGAAGATAGCCACACAACCAAAATCAGCAGAAACAAGAATGTATACAAGTTTGAGTTCTTGCTATTGAGCTCCAGTTCATCTTTGTAAGTCCTAGGTAATAGCTCTTTGTCTTCCCTACTTTTAATATTCACATCTTCTTCTTTTTCCAGCACTTTCTGCTTTGTAGACTTTGAGTTCCAGCATCAAACCTTAATATGAGCCCCATAGAGTCTCTGTTTCACCAGCCTCACAATGCAAAATTCATATAAGGCTAAATGATTGTAAAAAGACTTCTCATGCTTGGGGTCTTGCTCTTCCTCTCCATCTCTCTTTCATATATACATATACCATAGAAATACATACATGTCTCATATATATCTTATACACATCTCATATATACATTTATATACATATGTAAGAGACAGCTATATGTATATTTTTATATCTATAAAGAGATATCTATAGATATATAACTATATATGGATTATAGATATGTATATAATATGTATATATATAAACTCATAGATTAAATATATTTAATTTGAAAATCTGAAATTCAAGATTCTTAAAATTCAAAATAGTTTGAGCTCTGACATGAAATAATACATAGAAAATTTCACATCTGACCTAAAAAATCTCATGTGACAGTTTGCAATCAAAATATACACACTTTAACACTATTTAATAAAATTACCTCAGCATTATGTATACATGTTATATATAACTCATAATAAATCTGATGATTAAATTTGGATCTTATCCTCAAAATATTTTATGTAAATACAAATATTCTATCAGTCAAGAAATCTAGAATCTTTAATCATTCCTATATTAACCATTTAAAATAAGGTATATTCATCCTGCAAACACTTGTACATACATATACATACAGAAATACATAATATTAATTTGTTAGAGAAGTAGAACCTATATGCGTGTGTGTGTGTGTGCACGCTTATACAATCTGCACGTGCAATAAAATTATACATACCCTAAAATCTGTAAGAGTTCTGCTGTTTTGATGAACTCCGCTTTACTGATCAGGTGTCATAAATCACATTATCAGCTGCCAAGGGTAAGAACTCTTTTTTGTTTTTTAAATTTTATTTTCTTGTAAAGATGCTGTACAGAGAAGTTACAGTTACATCAGCAAGGTAATGATTACAATTCTTGTAGGACGTTGTTACCCTCTCCTTTGTTTTTCTCCCACTATCCCTTCCCTCCTCTACATCCCCTCAAAGTTGTAATGTTCATTTCCAACAGTGTCTTGTGATTATTGTTACTGCAATGGGTCATCCTGTGTCCTTGTTTCAGCATTTTGTTATTCCCTTTCCCCTCCCCAAGTTAGATAAATGTATATACAAGATGCAAGGTACCAAAATCAACTACAGTGACAACAGATATATATCATAGGCAGAAGAAAATACAGAAGAAACAAAGAAAAAATCACATAGTACATTAAAAACAACAACAACAAAGAAAAACCTCTGTGTCCATATATTAGGGTTCATTTTGCTTATCATCATCTTATATGGTCATATGTACAACGCTTTCAAGCTTTTCTGCTCATCTGATAAGTTTATCGTAGACATATACTAATTATTGCAAATAAAGGAAACCATGGAACCGACCTGTATTTCTTTGGGCCTGGCTTACTTCACTTAATATGATTTTTTCCCAAACCTTTCCATTTCCTAACAAATGGGGTGGTGTCTCTTATAACCCTGCAATCCTACTTTTGGACATTTACCCCAATGATAACAAACAGGGCCATACTAAAGCTATAAGCACAATTATGTTTATTGATGCATTATTCACGATAGCCAAGGGTAAGAATTCTTAAGAACTGTGTTAAGCTATTGCATTATGAAGAGAGAAGATGTCACCTGAGTCTTAGTAGTTGTTACATAAATAAGTATATTGAAAAGAAAATCGTATGAGACAATTCTCACAACCTAATGGAATTAGAGAATATGTGTACACATATATTATGAACATATATATGTACATGTATATGGTCAAAGATATCTACAAGAAGATTGACTTTAATAAGCGATTCTTGTCTTCCAGAAAATTTTCAGTGTTATTAAGTTTTAAACTCATTAGAATTAACTTGGTGATAAAGCAGGTGCTTCTCCATCAGGACGTTCTAGTTTACATCCCAAGTTTTAAAGGAAAAAAAAGAGGAAGATAAAAAAAGAAGAAGCTATGAAATGGAAGCTGTGAGCATTACTGACAATATATAGAGTCTAAATTTCCATTAGTGATTAATGGTGGGATGTCAAATATTTAGGAACAGAGAAAGATTCCAACAACAGACATAGGAAGTCAAAGTTGCTATTAGATAAATAAATGAAAGATAATTATGCAAAGAGGGGAATTATTAGAAATGAAGTTAAGAGTACTAAGAGTGCTCAGAGTGAGGGAAGCATAGTAGCCTTCGCATAGACGCGTGGCAGACAGAATAAATTGCCTAAGCATGGAGACATTTTCACTTGATTCATCACTCCAGAGAAAACATGACAACTTTTATTTTGCTGTTTGTCCCAGGCTCGAAGTCAGGGCCTGGAAGCTGTCCTGAACTTCATTTGTTCAAGGGTAGCATTCTACCACTTGAACTACAGCTCTACTTCTAGCATTTTTGGCAGTTAATT
>NW_012267292.1:206356-237699 GCF_000151885.1 Dipodomys ordii
GTCCTCTTGGGCCTGGCCTTGGCAACAGAGGAATTCAATGGAAAACTGTGTCTATGACACTTGTAGGCAACAGGCACTTCTGGGGAAGAATGCACACACAGGCCTCCTCCTTGTATGCTGATTACTCTGGAATCAACTTTGGTTTCTTGACACCTGCAACCAACTGCCTGACACAGACTCCTGGCAAAGTCACCTTCTTTGTTCTTATCATCTATAGGACTGTCTCATCATTATAAACATGCACATACATACATACATACATACATACATGTGTATTTGTGCATATATATATTGAATACATGCATATGAATATATGCACACATATACACACAGAAAGACTCTGATAGCTTGGCTTTATGTGTACATATTTAATGAATTTTCTGTATTTAATGAACAGTTCCCACATTCATTTTAAAGAGTAGTAAAGAGATTTAGGCATTGGTCGTTAATACTTCTAACCTTAGCTCACATCCAGAGGACTGCAGTGGGAAGCGAGCCAGGGCAGAATAGTCTGAGATATTCATCCCCAAAATACTAGAAGAAACTGGACTGGAGGCATGGCTCAAGTGGCAGACTGCCAGCCAACAAATAAGTCAAGCAAGTGTGAGATGCTGAGTTCAAACCATGGCAAAAAATAAAATATAATAATGAATTAAACAAAGAATTAGCTGTTAAAATACTTAATTTAACAAGGTCACAAGTAGGTTCTCCCCTGGGTAAGGAAGCTTGTTTTCAAGGTAATTTTTTTATTCAGAGCTGGCCCTCTAGTTATGGCTCCTCCTTACCTCTCAGAAGCACTCTGCCCCATTGGCAGTAAGCATGTTGTGCAAATACCTCAAATTACATGTAACACTTAATTCTGTACATGTGGTATCCTTCATCCATATGTGTAATAAAGTTTAATCTAAAATTAGGGTAATTGAGACATTAATAATAATAAATAACAACACAGAACAATAATAATGACATAGTATAATAACATTTATTTAAACGAGGTTTCTGTGTCATTCAAACTATCCTCTTTTACCATCTTCACATTTTACCTTTTGCTTTCCTTATTATATAACTTTCACCTTGTCACTTTGAAGGAAGCACTTGGTAATACCAAGCAAGCAGATCTGATTAACTGTGGTGGTTGTGCACAGTATGGATAGGCGGACAAGGGAAGACTGACATCCTTGTAGAACAGTGAAGGATGGTGTGAGATTGCATCACACAACACAGAACAAAAGAAAGCTTGAAACTTATCAATTATGCATTTTTTTCAATCTCCATTTTGTATTTTCTGGCCACTGGTGACTATGGGTAATTGGATCAGGAGAGGTGCAAGCATAGATGAAGGCATGCTACTCTATAGAAATTTCAGTGTTTTTATTTAGAATATGATTTCTCTGGTCCTGTCCTCATCTATTTCACTGTGTCTTTATGATCTATATATCACAGCAAGTATCAATATTATGCTCCAGAATAGAAATAAGAGGATGATTTCTAAAGAATAAAATATAAATCATCTTCCATAAAAGAACTTTCATTACTTATTTGACACTACAGATAAGGATCCTTGCTGGACCATTGTCAACACCGTTTGCAAGAAAAAGCATAGCAACCATGTTCTACTACCCTTTACCATGTGTAAGAAGTACAAAGATCAGCTGGGCCTTGGTGTCTCATGCCTATAATCTTAGAGTTCCATACTTAAACTGTGCTTCTAGCCCCTGTCATCTGATTCTTGCCATAGATATCTAAAGCAATCATTGGGAAAAATAACAGCGTTTAACAAGTGGTACTTGGAATATTGTATATCTTCATGTTGAAGATTGGAAATAATCCCTATCTCTCAACAACCCCTCCCCCCAATTAAGATGCAATGGATCAATACCTGGCCCACAGTGTCTTCCCCAGAATCTTCTAAGATTGACATACTGAGATCCTTTGTGTTGGTCAGCTTTTGGTTACTGTGACAAAATACCTGATTAAAAACAATAATAACCACCACCAATATGGAGAAAAGGTTTCTTTTGACATGGCTTTATAGATTTTACTGCAAGGATGTTTGGCCTGTTGAGTGTAGAGTCACAGTGCATCATGGCAGGAGTGTTTGAATCTTTGTAAATAATTATGATTTATTTTATTTTTAAGTATTGATACAAAAGGGTTACAATTCAATATGCCAGTCTCAGAGTACAATGCATCTTGGTCATTATCATCCTTTTGACATTCACTGTCATCTATCCCATACCCACCCAATTATTTCTGCTCTCTCATATGTATATATTATTATTATATTTGATTAAATTATTATATAATTATATATATTATATTACATATAATTATTGCATGTGTGTATATATATATATATATATATATATATTAAAATTCTACTACCCCCTAACAGCACCACAGGATGAGAATCACACCATTAATATCTGGGCCACTGAAAGACATTTAATGTATATCTATTTATCTATATAGGCAGATAGATAGACAGATATAAATGATAATATTTTTCTTTCTAATCTCCCATCTCTCATCAGACATATCCTATCAGAGGCAGAAAAGTAACCAAACTCTGCTCTTCAATGTTGTAAAGGGAACACAAGTAGAATTCCCTTTCTGAGCATTTAGCGAAAGAAATCATAGCAATATTTTTACAGCTGCGGGATTCATATTATTTCATCCAATATTGTTTTATTCAATATGTGATCCCTTACTCTGAAAATTTCCCAATTTTTCTTTTGGTAGGAGATGTGATTTGTTTAAAAAGGAAGAGTATGTGAGTTATCAGGTTCCTCTAATGATATAAATTCAGAGTGGAATCACTGTGATTTCCAGATGAGGTTTATTGCATTAAGGGAGCACAGGGAGAGCAATCAGTTCACTGAAACAGAAATTGTGTTGTGCTATCGTCTGGATGTTGGGAGAAAGGTCTATATGGTGAAATTATTGAGTCTTCACATATGAAAAGCTGGAATAAAATCAATAGAATGTAATTCCTTTTTGGTTATGCACCTGACTTTTTTTGATATAATGGAAATAAAATCTCTTATTTTCATATTTTTATCTTTAGGAAAAATAAATTTGCTCATTGGTTACCCCCTACCCTTTGATTATGGTAATTTTGAGATTACTGTAGAATAGTAAGTCCCCAAACAAATACATTTATAGGCTATGTGCAGGCAAAAACCTAATGGTTACATGCCATAATGCACAGAGAAATGAATATAACTAAACAGAAAGAAGCAAATAATTTATTTTCATTTGGTACAACACATGTCAGAGGATATTTCACATATCACATCTTGCTGAAGTTCACATAGATTTAGAGGCCAAATGCAGGTCTTTTAAGAGTGTTTTGTTAGAACTAAAATCTTTTTTGAAAAACAGAGCCTGAAATCAATGACTTGTGCTTTTGCTCAGCTAGTTTGATCAAGCAAGTGCTCTACCACTTAAGTCAGATCTCTAACTCAGATTTTTTTTCTATTTAAACAGGATAAAGTCTTTTAGATTTTTCTGCCTGAATAGGCTTCAAACTATGATTATCTTATCTCTTGCCTCTGAGTAGTTAGAACTACAGGTATAAACCATCACACTCAACTTATATTTGGAATTTTATTAAACAGTACCAGTATTATGATCAGTATCATGCCTAATGATTGATCAGCATTTTAATATTGTATAGGAGAAAGCAGACCAGATATGAACTAAATACAAAACTCTAGGCCCAATAGAAATTCTTGCTTTAATTGGGAAAAAGACAAGGTATACATTTCATTCTGATCTATGACAACCAAGTCATTTTAAATCTGAAAGGATACAGTTCTACATATGTGAGTGTCTATGTCATTAGAGCCCATTAGAGCCCAGTTTTCCAATGTTTAGTGAATTCTTACTTATAAAAGAAATTGAAAATCTGATACATGCAATTATGCATTTATCATTCATTATACGTTAAACAGGACTGCTAGAGGATAAGAATTATCTTCTGGTATACTATATCTAATCTATCATCTTCAGTATTTTGTATAACTATAACTCAGTAACAGTAATAATTAACGATTTTGCAGATACCAATTAACCCTGAAAACATTTTTTGTTTGTTTTAGTTTCTGTTCTGTTTTGATATTGTTGTGTGTGTGTGTTTGTGTGTGCATGTGCATGTGTGTGGACATACGTGCATGCATGATCACACACACGTGTGTGTGTGCGATACCAGGGCTTGAAATCAGGACTTATATGATGTTCCATAACATTTTCATCCAAAGCTAATGTTTTATCACCTGAGCTACAGATCTTCCAATTTTCTTTCTCTTTTTAATAATGATAATAATAATTAGTAATAGGAATTGTAAAAGGGGTTTTAATTCAACAAATTAACTAATAAGCTAAATGTGTTTTGGCCAATGATTTTCCCTGGACTTTATCAACCCCACCCATAACCACTAGTTACATGATTTCATTTTCATACTATACTTTTGGAAGAAAGGCCTTATGTACATTCTGTTCGGTAAGAGTAATATTCTCCTCTGTCATGAGGGTAGATTGTTATTCAAAATATTTTTTGAAGACAGGTCTTTAGTAGCTTATTTGCTAACCTGTTCAAGTCTAAATAAGGCATTGATGAGCCATTTGTATAATCTAAGAAGTGACTACAGGGAACAAGTGGAGTCAGATATTCAAACTTCATTTTATATCCTGGTTAACCTAACTCTATGCTTTTATGGCAAATACTGTAAGACATGCCAGGATCATATGAATGTGAAACAAGTTTCAGACATATGTAATTTAAAAATTTCTATGGACATCATGGCAAATGACCCCTGGCCAACTTGACCCAAAGAACTTGGGAAACGTTCTCTCTCTGTCTCTTAAGGAAGCAGAAAATGAAGCAAGATGCAGGCAGCACAAAATCTATGTCTATATCACACCTTAAATCAAGCAAGGTAGTAGCTGCCAACACTTACCACGGTAGACAGACTTACAGTCAATTCACTGTCCAGAAGCATAGCTATTAGGGGTGTGAGGTAAATAATGGTGAATATTGCCAATAAAACAAAGAAGGGGTATCTTTCAATCTGTTGTATGATACTTTTATTCATGGAATGAACAGCTCAGTAAAATTATACAAGATGCTTCATGTTTATATGAAAAACAATCTAGCATGTGTGGGTGGCTGTAACCATACCCACACTATGTAACCATCTTGCAATACTTTATAAGACAGTGGCGATGTCTCTTTATGACAAGTATCTGGAATCCTGGGTCCTGCTTGATAAACTTGAGTAATATTAATCCGTGTCTTTTACTATGGCAAAGAAAAAACAGCTCCTCAAGTTTTCAAAAGCCCTAAAGAGTTGTTAGTATCCTGCCTGAACTGAAAAGAAAGAAAGGAAGAGAAGGCAAGAAGATACTAATGTGATAGTAATGTTAGTTAAAAGAAATATGAACTATTCAGGTGCCAAATGGCTCATGTTATAATCATAGTTACTCAAGAGCTGAGTTCTGAAGTGTCAATGTTTGAAGGCAGGCCAGGAAGACAAATCCACAAGACTCTTAGCCCCAATTAACCAGCATAAAGCTAAAGTGGAAGCATGGCTCAAATGATAGTGGTTCAGCCATGATTGGAAAGGCAGAGAGCAAGAGGCTTTGAATTCAGACCCCAGTACAGCTATAAACTGAGTGTGAAAGTTCAATTTATCTGTTAAAACTGCCCCAAGTTGGTGGAATACAGGGCTTGCTGCCTACTTCTTCATCTCTATAGCTCTGTGACATTCATTCCTTTCTTTTATTTATTTTTAATTTTTATTTACTTTTTGATTTTTTCTTAAAATATTTTTTTTATTGTAAAGATACTGTACAGAGGGGTTACAGTTACAGGAGCAAGGTAATGAGCCCATTCCCTATGGAGCATTGTTACACCCTCCTTTGTTTTTCCACTATCATACCTTCTCTGGCAAATTCCCCAACTCCTCCCTCCCCCACAAAGTGGTAAAGTTCGTTTTCAACATAGTGTTTTGTACATCACATTATTACCATGGATCATGCTGAATCCTTATTTCAGCATTTTGTTATTTCTCTTCCCCTCCCAAATTTTGAAAAATGTATATACAAGGTATGCAGGACACCGGAATTAAATACAGTGACAACAGGGGCTGTACCATGGGGGAAGAACATACAAAGAAAAAAATCACACAGTACATTATAAATACATTAAAAAGAAGAGCAACAAAGATAAAACCTCTGTGTCCCTATCTTGGGGTTCATTTGGTTTAGCATCAAGTTGTATGGTCTATAAATAGCTTTTGACCTCTTCTGCTTTTTCTAGACATATACTAGTTATTATAGAAGAGGGCAATCATGACACCTATGTTTCTTTGAGTCTGGTTTGCTTCACTTAATATAATTTTTCCAAAGTCTTTCCATTTCCTATCGAATGGGGCAATGTCATTCTTTCTCATGAGGACATAGAATTCCATAGTAGACATATTCCATTGTATATATTTTCTTGATCCATTCATCTACTGAGGGGCATCTGGGTTGATTCAATATCTTATCTATGTGAATAATTCTTCAGTAAACATAGTTGTGCTGGTAGCTTTAGTATGGTTTTATTTGCGATCATTTGGGTAAATGCCCAAAAGTGGCATTGCTGGGTCATAGGGGAGCTCTACGTAGAGTCTTTCGAAGAACCTCTATACTACTTTTCAAAGTGGTTGAACAAGTTTACACTCCCACCAACAATGCAGTAAGGTTCCCTTCTGTCCACATCCCCTCCAGTATCTGTTGTTATTAGAGTTCTTGATTATAGCCATTCCAGCTGGGGTGAGGTGGTATCTCAATGTTGTTTTGATTTGAATTTCTTTTATGGGTAGAGAAGCTGAGCATTTCTTCATGTGTCTATTGGCCATTCTTATTTCCTCTTCAGAGAAGTCTGTCTTTAAGTCTTTAGCCCACTTATTAATCGGGCAGTTAGGCGGGCACAGGTGGCTCATGCCTGTAATCCTAGCTATTCAGGAGGCTGAGATCTGAGGATTGTGGTTTAAAGCCAGCCCGGGCAGGAAAGTCCATGAAACTCTTATCTCCAATAAACCACCAGAAAACCAGAAGTGGCACTGTAGTTCAAGTGGTAGAACACTAGCCTTGAGCTGAAGAGCTGAGGGACAACTCTCAGGCCCAAAGTTCAAGCTCCATGACTGACAAAAACAAAAAAACAACAACAAAAAAACCATAATCAGGCAGTTGTTTCTTTGAGGATTTGTTGTTGGGGGATTTGATTTTTTGAGTTCTATGTATACTTTAGATATGAGACTTTTGTTGGTTGTATGGCTAGTGAAGATCTTCTCCCAGTCTGTGGGCTTTCTATTGATCTTGCTACCTTACTTAATAAAAATTATTGTCAAGGTGATGTACAGAGGGGTTACAGTTACATAAGTAAGGTAGTAAGTACTTTTCTTGTGGAACTTGTTACCTCCTCCCTCATTTTTCTCCCTTTTTCCCCTCCCCCCCCAGTCCCACACCAAGTTGTACAGATCTTTTCCAACATAGTGTGTTGTGAGTGATTTTGGTACCCTGGGTAATGTAATGTGTGTAGATAGATACATAGATAGATAGATAGATCGATAGATAGATATTTATCTGAATTTGGAAAGGGAAAAGAAACAAAAAAATGGTGAGACAAAGACAAAGGGGAAACCAGTGTAACAGCAATACTCACAAGACATTCATTCCTTTCTGCTCTTAGCTTCCCATCAGCTTCTTTTACTGCCCACAACTCTCCACACAGAATGCACAGTTGGAAAGTCACCTAGTTAGTTCCAATGACCAAGGTAGTCACTAGAAGGGGTCATAGCCTGTGGTGTGGTTTTGCAGACAAACATTGCCAAGGAACCCTGGTACTATTGCAGTCAGGATAGGAAGAAAGCAGATAAGAACGAGGAGGCAAGCTGAGAAAATGCGAAGAATGCATCTAGGAACCCACATGGCAAGGATAGAATGATGCTCACCTGGACAGAGCCCAGGAAGAGACTACACCTAAACACAAACTCGCCCATCCTGCCTCACCTCAATGAGTATCTTGTACTGAAACTTCCTACAACCCTCTTCTCTGCTTTAGATGAACTGGTTTACAAGAAAGTCAACTGGAAGCTCTCTTATAAAATGTTGGCGGTAATAGGGAGAAACAGATGGTTGAGGACAGAACCTAACCAATTAGCAATCATTTGATAGAAAGATAAGAAGGCTAGTGTCTGTGTCAGAATTCCACACTGGCATTGGAGTATGAGGGAAAAATAAAAGTAATTTAAAAAGAAATCCAGTCTACAGAAGGTGTTTCATTATGCAGAACAAAAATCTCATTATTTTAGCCCCAACTCACTTAGAATAAATGACCTCATTGAAGGACCCTTGGTATTTAACCTTTAACAATATTTAATGTGAATTCTGGCTATATCATTTCATGAGCAGACATAAGAAGGGTAACAGGTATTTGCTTAAAAACAATATTCAGGCTGCAATGGGTAGTTAGTTATTATCCAGGGAATGTGGAAAAGCATGTGTTTTATAAAAGAGGTGTTTAAATTTAATTTTTAGAAATCAGCCTAAGGCAAGGCTGATTGTGTGTATTTATTTTATGTGGTCACAGCTGTAGGAATGATAAAACACGTGCAGACTCGTTTATCCACCACCCAAGTAGGAAATAGAGAAGTAAGCTGCTGATTTCTTTTCTCCTGAAGTGCCTTTTCAGGAAAAAGATCCAAACCTAGGTCTCTTACCACCACCACTTTGTTCTCTATGAAAAGACAGGGTCTGTATTATCTTTTATCATTTCAACTTATTTTTAGTATTTTATTTCATATATTTTTTCAGGGGTAGTAGTAGAGTTTTAAACGTTGGCCCTCATACTTGTTTCTGTTGCTTGAGCCACCACCTCAGTAGTTGCTGCGTGAATGAATTCTGTTGAGTCTTGTGATTTTGCTCAGACCACCTTTGGATCATGTCCTTCTATCTCTACCTCCTGAGTAGCTGAGATCTTTAGAATGTGCCATCATGTCTAGCTTATTCCTTGACATAAGGTCCCAAAAACCTTTTTGGCTATGCTGGCCTCTTATCTCTGCCTCTCAAATAGTTGGGACAATAGTGGTGAACTACCACAAAGATTACTGTGTTAATATTTAGATTACATCTTCTGTCACTTAAAAATAACTGTTTCAGATTGATCTGTACATCACTAAGCCATTCCATTTTATTGCTATGCTTTGTTCTTGGCTCCCTTGTTAAAGGACAATACTATAATTCTAGTTTGAAGCAATCATGAATACGATTATATTAATGTACATCTGAAGAGTTTCATGTGAACACAACATCTCATTATTTTTATTCCAGTTGAGATATATTCAATGTTTTTCATGATGTTTGTTTTCCTTTTAATTTTAATTCATCTATCTATCTGTCTGTCTGTCTAGATATCTAGATATTTATCTATTTGTCATCTCTACCTATTAACCATATCTACCTAGTAGTGCCAGGGTTTTAACTCAGGACATTAGCTGACACTCCTAAATGAGCCAAATCTCTCAGCTAATCTTTTTTGTTAGTTAGAGAGGGAGCTCTTCTCTTCTCTCCTCTTCTCTTCTCTTTGCTCTCTTCTCTTCTGTTTTCTCTCTCTTCTCTTCTCTTCTCTGTTCTGCTCTTCTCTCCTCTTCTCTTCTTTCCTTTCCTCTCCTCTCCCTTCCACTCCCTCCTCTCCCCTCCCTTCCCCATTTTTCCCTTCACTTCTCTTCTTCTCCCTCCCCTCCCCTTCTCTTCCTTCCTCTCCTCTTGTCTCCTCTCTTCTCCTCTCCTCTTCTCTCTTATCCTCTGCTTCCTCCCTTCCTCTCTTTCTTCCTTCCTTCTTCTTTTTAACTTTTCCTACCAGACTGACCTGAAAACAGATTTTCCAGATCTCATCCTCACATATACCTATGTGTGTTTGTGTGTGTGTGTGAACCACCAGTGCTAGCTGAATTTAATTTGAATGTTTTACTTATATATCTAAACCCTTCATTTACTAATTTATTAGTTTCATCTTAGGATTTTGCAAGCAGACAGTTCACATGATTTGTGAAGAACAACCATTTTGTTTCTTCTTTTTGGAAACTACAGCACTTTGAATCAGCAGTTTTCATGTTTTATCCAATGGCTAGGTCTCAAGACAAAGACAGTTGGTGTTTAGATGTGGATATTCTTGCTTTGTTACCAAGAGTTGACAAAGGGCAAAGACTCCAACAATGCCTGGGCTATTTTAGATTCTCACCAACCACTAATGCTCCAGTTGTTCCATATATTCACCAGTGGGAGATTTTGGCAGTGGTTTGGTTTTTCACATTTGTGCTTACATCTCATTGCTTAAATTTTCAGTTCAAGAAAGAAATATGTTGTACAATGATTACTGTTTTTATTTTTTCTGTATATCTCCTTTGGCAAGATATCTTTTTCAGGATTTCGCTCATTTTTGTTTGTGTTGGATCTTATCTTGCTGAATTTGAATAGTTCTTTATATATTTTAGACAATAGACATTCATTGATTTTTAAAAAATATTGAAATAGTTTCTTTCATTCTATGGTGTATTGTCTTGTTATTACATATTATTACAGATTAATATTGTTATTATTACATACAACAGAGTTTAATTTTAGTCAAATCAAGTTTACTGATTATTTCTCTTATGGTCATGCGTTGGTGCCATCTCTGAAAAATTCTTGCTATACCATAGAAGTTCTCTTAAGTTATCTTCCAAGAAATTTATGTTTGCACTTTTGCCTTTAGGTCTTTCTTCATTTTTAAATATTTTGTGCAGGATTTTAAGTATGTTACTAGATTTATTTTTTTGCTTATTTATGTAGAATTGTTCAGTACCCAATATTATCCTTTGTGCTTCCTTGTCAAATATCAGCTGACAATACATTTGTGCTCTATTTGGGGACTCTCTTTTGTGTCCCACTAATCTATTTGTCTTTTCTTTCTTCAATAACACATTGTCTGACAACATCACCATTATAATAAATTTATTCTGCATCCATTGTCACTCCATAGGTATCAAAGCCCACCAACTAACTTGGAATTTTGATTGAGGTTGCATAATATACCAATTGAGAAGAATGGATACATTGCACATTGCTAAATCTTTTTCATATGTAAAAATATACATTTTAGTACTTTATTATCATTCATTTAGGAAACTTTCAAATTTCTGTACAATTTTAAGTTGTCCCTTTAATTATTAAAGCATAGTAATTAGCACATGGTCTTCTCAGAATACAAGTTTACTGCTTAATGTGAACATAGAAAATTTACAATTATTTAGGCCTCTATATTCTCACTCATCTTTAATGTTGCATCAGCTTATGTGTAAATCAGTATATCTCAAAAAATTTAGTAGCATTGATAATCACATAAATTTAAAAAGACATACCCAAAACCTGATGTTCAAACATTTAAAATATAATCTTAAAAAACTTACATGAAGAAAATTGAAAAATCAGTTGTTTAAGAAAGAAAGGATATTTAAATTATGATGTTTTAAATGTATTCCTGTTTTTACTAAAGTCTGTCTACTAATCATTAACATTTCAGACTCCTCCAATATTCTTCATAACTGTTGCCCTGATTTTATAGCAACATTCATCCAAAAAGACAAAATAGGGAATAAACATTTTTATCACAAAAAGGTTTTCAGATTTGCTTTTGTTGTTGTTGTCTTGATTTTCTACAAAAAGCACACTGTACTTGCCCCATTGACAACATCCACTGAGTTGTAAATGGAACAGTGAACCTGAATCCCAGTGAGTAGATGCTGAGCTGCAGTCACCCAATCTGTGTCATGTAGTTGAAACAATGATGGCATCGATTATATGAGCTGACCACAGAGTGTGTGGGAGCCCCTTCCACTCAGGAGAATCTCATTATCTTCAACCATCAAGCACCATTCACTCCTGAAAGGGGAGGCACACCACTACGCAATTGAAAGAGCTATCAAATAATCCAAAGATACACATGGAACTTTGTCATGGAGCTATTAAAGCATCTGATTTCTAATTCTAAATGCTGATGATTAATGATTCCATTCTATGACAACATTTTTTCTACAACATCAGTTTTATTTGACTATGTATATGCTTGACATATGGAGATAGTGTATAAATACAATGTATGTAAACATCTGTGTATGTGTGTATACAGCATAGCTACATATAGATAAATTTACATGCACACATTTCATATATTTGTATACAAGTAGATGGACAGATATACTATGTTTTTTAGTTTATTATATATGTATATAAATAATATAAAGCATGATTTTTTCCACTGGAAGTGCTGATGAAATTGATGAAATACAATAATTTTTTATACTTGACATTAAGGTGTGTGTGTGAGAGAGAGAGAGAGAGAGAGAGACGGTACTGGGGTCTGAAGTTAGGGTTTGGGTGATATCTTTTGGTGCTCAAGACTGGCAGTCTACCACTTGAGTCACAGTTTCACTTACAGCTTTGTGTTGGTTATTTGGAGATAAGAATCTCATGGACTTTTCATGGTTTCAAACTGGATGCTGCTATTTCAGCCTTCTGTGTAGCTGGAATTATAGACAGGAACCACTGGCACCTGTCTTACATTTTATCTTTTGTTTTCAGTGCAATCTGGACATATTTGTGAACTACAACAGTGATTTTTCTAATACAGTAATCACTGTGTCAAGCTCTCCAAGCATCAGTAACTTGAAATAGATAAATTACTGTGTATTCCTCAGAAAAGGTACCATTTATTATTTATATGATTTATACTTGCTAGTTAATTCAGGTTTCCTAAATACCTTTACAAGGAAAAATATCACATATGCATTTACAAATGGCATGATTTTTGAGTTTGCCTTCATTTCAAATTCTAGGGCTCTAAAATTAGATTTCTTTTCACTCTAGCATAATTCTGAATTTTAGCTAATTCAAACTGCCATCTAATTTGTCTTGGATTTCTGAACCTTGATTGTGCTCATCCTGAATCTCAGGTCTGGTTTTTGCATGCTTCTCAGGCATAACTTTCTGTTCTAGTAAATATATTTCTGGCCACTTAAGCCTGTATTTTCTTGCTTAAAAGATATCAGTTGCAGCGACAACTTATGTTTGTTTTGAGTAAGAGTTTGAAGATCTATGTTGATAGTGTTACCTCAAATTTAAGCCACTACTCCAGTGTTTTGGGGGACTAAAAAGCCAGGAGATTTTATGAACAAAGCCAGGAAGACAATAAGCAAGACATGTGGCTGTCTCCTATGAGGCCCTCTTATGCAAAGCAATGCTTATGTCAACTGCAGTGCTTGCAGTTGGCAGGCACTCTGAATCAGCCAGCAGATCTAAGTGCTGATTGGTGGGAGTTGGAGGAGGAAATTCACCACTAAGAAGAAATCTTTCCATATATATATATATATATATATATATATATATATATATATATATATATATATATACACCTCTCTTCTACAAACTTTCAGATTTTGATTGAGTTAACCTTTGTCAGTTGAAAGAATCTTAGTGTTTAGGTAATAACTCCTAGGTTTCAAATATTAATGCAGACCTAACATGTGGAATCTGAAATCCTGGCACTCACTGATCCACCTAGAGTAAAAGGACAGTGGAAATGGAGAAGATTCCAGAAGGAAAGAAAGAGTGGGTAAGGAGGTCAGATGATTAGGATTAGAGATGGTTATTGATCCACTGATAGCCTCAACTTCTATGCAAACTCAATTTCCAAAATAATCTCTTTCTACTATGAACCCTTAACTCCTCAGACACACACATATACATAGATAGCTCTTCTCACACACTGCTCAAAAAAACACTCAGTCACAACGCAGTAATAAGAAAAAAGCAAAGCATGAATTACAACAAATTTACCTCATAGATGCATTTATTAATAATAAGAGAAATGGAGGGTGGGAGGGACAAAAAGTATTCAGGAACTTGGTGATTTTCATGCACAGTTTTTGTGAATCTAAACTACCCCAAGAATAAATATTTTCTTTAGCTTTCTTTTCTTTTCTCTTTTCTTTCTTTCAGGAGAAACTCTAAAGTCTCTGGAAGTTATTGTATTTTCTACAAATAAGCATTTCACTGGAGTTGTGCTTTTGAACAGAGCCATGTCTTTTGGCCCACTGTTATTTGTGGATTGACCTTTGTAGAGGTCACAATACAGGGTGCAGTAAGAAAATCCCCCTTTTTGCTAAGTGTGGCTTTTGCAGAGAACCAGCTGTGCTATTTTCTGGAGGCCATCTGTTTTCCA
Organism: Dipodomys ordii; assembly: GCF_000151885.1. Classification (NCBI taxonomy): domain Eukaryota; kingdom Metazoa; phylum Chordata; class Mammalia; order Rodentia; family Heteromyidae; genus Dipodomys; species Dipodomys ordii. The sequence goes on from NW_012267292.1 coordinate 220,662, forward strand.
CAGATATAATCAGCAACAACTTCCTGGTTGATAACTTTAAGTTATTTATTGATGAATTTTTAGCTTGCGTGCTACCAAAAGGAAGTACTTTGGAAATAACATGGACTTTGGAGGAAAAGGAAAAGGACAGCACATACTGCAAAAAGGTCTAGGATACAGCTGAGTTTTGGAGGGGTTCAGAAGAAGGGACAGGAAAGACGTCCTTCAAGCCATTTTGTGTGAAAAACATGATGAGTAGAGACATAGTGCAGTTAGACAATACAAAATAGGGAGAACATTGGCAATATATCCCCGGAAGCCATCCAACAGCAATAGAAAGAAAAATTCACCTGAATGATACGATGATATGATACTGTAAAATCAATCAGTTATTTAAAGTATGAAAATATACAAAATTTCCTTGTTTTTTACTACTGATGTGAATAGAACTTTAGGTAGAGTCTAGTTTATGAAATTTATGAGCACCCCGATACTAAAATCTGAAATCCAAAATTCTGTAAATTCTGATTTCCTGGGAGCCCTTATAACACCCAAAGTGGATTTTTTTCATTTGTCTTTTTTTCTTGTTTTGCTTTTCTTTCCTTCCTTCCCTCTCTCCCTCTCTCCTCCCTCCCTCCCTCCTCCTTCTTCGTTCTCGTCGTTCTCTCTTTTTCTCTTTCTCTCTTGCTTTCTTTCTTTCTGACTCTTTCTCTCTTTTCCTTTCTCTCTCTTCTTTTTGTGTTTCTCACCTTCCTTCCTTCCTTCCTTCCTTCCTTCCTTCCTTCCTTCCTTCCTTCCTTCCTTCCTTGCGTCCTTCCTTCCTTCTTTTCTCTCTTTCTTTTTTCTTTTTTTCTCTCTTTCTTTCTTTCCTTCCTTCTTTCTTTCTTTCTCTCTCTCTCTCTTTCTTTCTCTTTCCTTCCTTCCTTCCTTCCTTCCTTTCTTTCTTCTGATTCTGAGGCTTGAATTCAGATCTTGGGGCTGAGCCACTGTTCCACTTCTAGCTTTTCTTGGTGGCTAATTTAAAAATCTCATAGACTTTAATGCAAGGCTAGCTCTGAAGCATATTCCTCAGATCTCAGCCTCATGAATAGCACATACTGCATTAAAGGTGAGCTATCAGCTCCTGGATACTAAAGTGTAATTTCCCATACCCAATTTCATCTAATACTTCATAATGGACACACATTATTAATAACTTATGGATCCAGTATTTCCTTCAGTCTATGGGGTTGCACCTGGGCTTATAGGTGATATGGTGCAAGCAAAAACCTGGCAATATTTATTCTCCTATATGGAAAAATATTCAAACACAGACATGGAAATATTAGCTGGCTTAAAGATAGGTAATTAAAAGTTGCCCTGAAATTACATTTGCCTGATTCTGAGTACTTTGGACTCATTTAATCCTAATTTACTAACTCTGAGTGTATGTGTGTGTGTGTGTGTGTGTGTGTGTGTGTGTGTGTGTGTGTGTGTGTTGTGTGATTTGCAATGTATGACCATTGAGGCAAAACACATTACTTAATATCTCCAAATATTTCCATTTCCCCTTATATTTTATATATTCTCCTATATAAATATTGTTAACTGGGTACTGGTTAGTGGCTTATATCTGTAATCTGAGCTTCTCTAGAAGCTAAGATCTAGAAAAAACACTATGAGACTCCATCTCCAAAATAACTTGCAAAAAGCAGGGCTGGAGTGGTTGCTCAAGTGGTAGAATACCCACAAAGCATGTAAAAGTGGCCAAGCACAAGGCCCTCAGTTCAAACCCAATATCTCCAAATAATAATAAATAAATAAAATAAGATAATAAGAAGTAAAACCCCTCCTAGAATAATGCTATGAAAATTCACAGCTATTGGTAGGAGCTGGGTGCAGGTGGTTCATGAATGTAATCCTAACTACTAAGGACACTGAGGTCTGAAGATCAGGGATAGAAGCCAGCCTAGGCAGGAAAGTAAATGGGACTCATCTCCAATGAACTACCAAAATACCACAAGTGAAGATGTGGCTCAAGTGGTAGAGCACTAGCTTTTAGTACAAAAGCTCAGAAACAGTGCCCAGGCTTGGCGTTTAAGTCCCAGGACAGGGAAAATAATATTGGTACATGTCCTGTATTATTAGTGAAGTTGAGAATTAGTTGTTTGGTATGGAAGAATTCAAGAGAAATGCTTGGCTTTCCTAGTCTCAGTTGGAATAAATTAAGGATGTTTGAAGGATGTGTATGTTACTCTACTTATCCAATGGCTTAGTTCTCATTATTTGGAGTTTAGTCTGTGCCTCCATTCTGCATAGAAGTTAATCTGCTTCTTGGCTGTCATTTTACATGGATTGAACATCATCGATTGCTAGTCAAGTCACACTACTTTCTGATTTGGAGATGGAATGAGTTTCTTTATCTCATTCTAAGAAGAGTCATTATTTGTGATTCTATTGCTTTAACTTTATTTTCCCTAAATGGCAAATATTGATATTATTTAGACTGATTTCCATTTAAATAGCATTTGTGACCCAAAATATGTGGTTTTTTTTTTCCAGGGATTTTCTTGAAAAACAAAAGTTTTTGAAGGCTAAATGGGGAATAAGGCATTTAAAAATTATTCTATCATTGTCTTTTAAATTGGCTTATATAGTTATTCAGAGGGGATTTTATCACTACATTTTCACACATTTATCATTGTTTTAAATTTGCTTGATATTGTTATTGATGGGGTCTAGACTCACTGATTTTCTCATAATGAACAGAAATGTAAATTCTCATTGAAAACATTATACAGAAAACTGTAACAGTGCTTTCTTGTAAGAGGTATTTCCAAAAGACATTAAAAAAATCTGTAGCAGCATGGTTCCACATTGGATACTAAGGTAATTCCTGATGATTCACAACAGTTTTGTCACTAGACATGTTTCCTAACATCTTTGCTGTTAATTGGTATCAAGAAGCCTTTGCTTTGTGAGTCCTGTTTTCATACAGAAAGGGCCAATTTATACATTGGAATATCTTCAGTTGGCCTTGGAGCAGACACAGATCTAACCTTTACTGAGAGTGAAGTACTAGGAAGGTCATACAGCCTTTGTCTATTCCACATTTATTTTGAGAGGTCATATGAAGTACCTAAATTGATCTTACACAATTTCTTCTTATGAATTAACTTAGCCTAAAGAAAATGCTATATATATATACATATATATGTATATATATATGCATTGTGTGTATACATATATATATATATATATATATATACAATGCATATATATAATGCACAAATATATTTTTCCTGGAAAAATATTGTTTTTTCTTAGAAAATCTGGGAGGACTTCAGGATATTGTTTCCTTATGGACACAGGCCAGGACAGGAACAAAGTTTGAAATAGGGAAGAAGACAAGCTACAGGGAATGTCAGAAGATCAATATTGCTCATGCATAAGTTCCAGAAAGATAAGAACTTAAGGAATTTCTACAAATCTCATTTGGTCCCAGTTTGTTTGTCTACTATTAGTTTTACATAAATTGTATAATATTGCAAAATATATACAATAATAATGCAATATAAAGATAAAATAATAGTAAAACTTGCTGTTTTAGCAGGGTCATATACTTCAGTGGCACTGATTAGCATCTCATTATTGTTAAAATGGCAATATAATCTATTCCCTAATTATTTTTATGAGTCCAAACAAAAGTTTGTCAACTAAGTTATATCTTCATATTCCCTGACCTCAAATGCTTGATAATCTGTAATATCCTTTCCTTGCCTTTGAGTAAGTCAAATATTATAATCTGTGCATTTAATCTTTGTGCAAAACTTGGAAGAACACTTTGCTGAAAGCTAAGAAAATATACATATATATTTACACTAATTCTACCTTTCTGTATCTTGGTCTCATCTGAATTTCAGCACATAGGAAATTCTTTAATAGTATTTTTGCCTACAGTATCTTGATAATGATAATAACACCACTGTGGATGACCTGGATTTACTGGTTAATTCCATACTTTTCTTAAGACGGTATGACTCAAACTCTCATCTAAGCCCAGTTTCAATATTTGTCTCACCTCAAACATTGTATATATTTTATTTCCCTTATTTCCATCTCTACTTTAATTTCATAAATATAATTAGTTTCTTGAATGATTGGGATGATGTTCTAAAAATTATGTCTCACATATATAAATACATTATGAGTTATTTGTAAAAATCAAAATTGGATCGCTTCACCAGTCCTTCAATAAGCCTGCAATACAATACAATGTTCTTGGGACCTACTTATCATATTTCAATATTTCACAGCTGAAGATATCTTTTACAAATGATCTAAAATGATAGCACATAATATGTATACGAGAAGTTGTGCCTGAAACTTAAATCTAACAAATTGAAGTTTCTGAGGTTGACCAAGTTCACACCTGTTTTACTTGATTCTTTGTTTGAAAATACTACTAAGACTTAGAATTTGTCTAATTGTTTTATGTGATAGTAGGACAAAGAGTCTGTAGGTTGACAACTGTGGGTCCTTAACTCCTTGCCTTCTTAACACCAATTCAGCTGGTGGTATTGTGTTGTTAAATCTTTGTTCTAAAACCCTATTTTGAATTGTTGTCTTCCTTCCCCAGAACAATTGGTTTTACAGCCTCAGGATTTGAACACTGATATCATCCTGAAAACTAGAGAAATTTCAGGAAGCTATAGCTGAGATAAAATGGTTATTGGGATAGTCGTAGCACTGGACTTAGAAGATGGTCAGGAATTAAGAACGCTTGGCCTTGGTGGAGCATCAGTCTGGGCAGGAGGCAGTGATTGTCAGTACTCTACCCTGTTCTTCCCCTTTCTAACTTGGGAATATTTTTTTCCATTTTTTTTAAATTGTGAAAATACTATTTAGAGGTGTTACAATTACATGGGCAAGGTAATGAGTGCATTTCTAATTCTCCCCGGTGCTGGTACTCTTTCTAGGTGCTATACATTAAGGTAAATTATTCTTTTTCATCTAAAAATGGAAAATCACACTTTTCTACTACTGAGTTACATATGATTTTATGTTTTCAAAGAGTATTGTCTGTTGCCAAAAAGGAAAAAAGAAAAAATCAAGTATCTGCTGTAACTTACCCAATTAATAAAATATCCAATTCATCTGTCCAATTCTTTTCCTGCTAATATCCATTAGATTTTTTTTCTGTTAAAATTATGATGGCTTCTTTCTTGATTCACCTCCCCACCGCCCCCCACCCTCCATAATAGACCTAAGTTATCAGGAGTAAATGATTCTATAAACAAGCAGAGTCTTTTTGTTGTTGTTGTTGAAATTATTTTATTTATTTATTTTTATTGTGAAAATACTGTACAGAGGGGTTACAATTACATGGGTAAGATAATGAGTACATTTCTTATCAAGCATTGTAGTCTCCTCCTTTGTTTACCCTTCACATCCCTTCCCAGCCTCCCCCCGCCCCCCACCCAATCCTTACCCCCCACCCCGTACCAAATTTGTAAAGTTCGTTTTCGACATAACGACATCTCATTGTTGCAATGGGTCCACCTGTATTCCTATTTAAACGATTTGTTTTTCCCCTTCCCCTCAAGCAGAGTCTTAAAATAATGTCCATTTCTTACTTGTGTGTATTATTACATCTCAGAATGTAGAGAATATTGAAGTGAAAGAATTATCAGAATTAGGAGATAGACTTTTTCCTCTTTTGGCTTCATTTTTTTTTCTTCTCTTCAATCCTTGTACCTAACACAAAGAATTAGAATTTAGCTTGCCTGGATTTTCCTTATTTCCACTTTATTTTCTCAAACCATAATCATGTAACCATGATCAATACCAAGTATAATCCTACTTTCCTCATCAATGGAGGAAATGAATGAAAACAAGTTTGTGTCTATGAACAATTTGTGGGAATTTTACTTTGTTCCTTTGATTTTAATAGAAATCAAAGAGACAAATGCTCTTTTCCTCTTTATGTGGCATTACCTATAGTCACAGCCTTCGCTTCTTTCTGAGTGGGGAACTGTTTGTGATGAATGGCAATTGATTTCATTCTGTCATGACAGGTGCTTACTCGACCAGTTGCTCCCCTATGAGGACCTTATGTCTTTCTCAGATTTGCTCTGTGAAAATTAGCCACATTGATAAATATAAAGAATTTGTCTCAAGAACAGTGTTTATCTGGTATTATATCTAATTCCAGAATAGAGAAACTCAGCCCCTTCTTTGGACCCTCCCTCTCCATGGCCAGTCACTGCCAGTTGTCTATCCTTATATCAACTTTGTTAGTACTCAACCTTCATAAAAAATGTACTCTTCACCCCTTTCTATGTCTGCTGTCCAAAAGTACAATCATGTATATGCTACATGCACTTATCCATCCCAGTGTCACCCACAAACCCAGATTGTAGAAGCAATGATTGACACTTAAGTTTTTGAATGTGTATCAATTATTAACTTATCTACTAAACATTTTATTATTTATGCTTTATTATTGTTTTGCCTATATTATTTCAGTGACCTCTATAAATCTAATAAATATGTAAGAAGACATTTACACCAATTTTTAACTTTTTCAGGTAATGAAGTAGAAAGGAGAAATACTTTTAAATACATTTTTGAAAGCCAATCTGCATGCGATAGTCATACTTGACAAGAATGTTCGAGGGAAAGAAAATTATTGTGCAGATTTTTCACAGGCACAGAAGCAGATATCATAAACAAAACCCATAAAACTGGAACACACTGCAATCACATTGAGTTTATTCCTGGAATTATATTTCTCTGCATATACACTACAGGGAGGAGATACATATACTACAAAATAACATAAATAGTAACAATCCAAGAAGCATTTTGTGACATAACACAAAAGTAGAAGCGACCAAGTAGCTATCAACCAAACAGTAAGTAAAATATGGTGTATTTCAATGGAATAAGCTGTAGTATTGAAAATAAACTATAGCTATATAACACTGCATGGATGAGTGTCATAAAATAATTCTAAGTGAGCCAAACTAGACCCTGAAGTGTACATATTTCATTTAATGAGTCCTCATTCCTATACTTTTTTTCTTTTTTCTTTTTTTTTTACAAAAATTACACTTCATCTCCAGGCATTGGCAATAGGAAACATGGCCTTGGCATAGTGATTGGGAGGTTGTTTATATAGAAATACATTTCCTTTAAGAATTTCTGCTTATAGAACTTATTATCTAGTTAGAGTTGACAGGTAATAAGCAAGGAAATAAATAAAACACATAAGCTGCCAGTTCTTGATAAGGACCTTAAAGAGAAAAAAATGTATGGTAACTAGAAAGATAAAATGTGTCAATGTGTATGCATAAGCTGTGAGTAGTATATAAGTTGCTTCCTATTAAAAAGTTGTCAGAAGAACCCAAGAAAATTAGATATACATGGAAGCCCAATACAAGGGAAGAAGTGGTCTGTATGTGTTTAATGCAATCTGATGAAGTTTTGACAGAGAAATGCTGTTAGATGGCTATTATCATCATTATTATTATTTGGGGGCGTATGTATCAAAAAAACTCAGGGCTTTTTGTTTCTCAGGCAGGCCCTCTGCCACTTGAGCTACTTTAACAGCCATTTTTGCTTTTTGTTATTTTTCAGAGTCTTGGTTTTGTCTAGGCTAACCTCAGACCATAATTTTTCTAACTATGCCTCTCAAATAGCTGAGATTTCACCTGTTCTACATTGAGCTTAAATTGTTCTGATGGAATCTCCATAGCTTTATCTCCAGGTTAGACTGTAACATTGATCATTGTGATCTTTCCCTCCCACATGGCTAGAAGTGTAGGCATATGCTACTATGTCCATCCGCTGAGCTCACCTTTATAAAGACCTTTATTCTGGTTACTCTAAGGTAAGTAAAGTGATGGAAAGGAGTGTGGATCAGAATTCCCTCAACTGAGGGGTTGAGGGTAAGGATGCACTGGAGGAGAGTGATACAGGTATACATAGGAAGTACAACAAAGGCGTTTTTTCTTTCTCTCTCTCTCTCTCTCTCTTTCTTTCTTTTCTTAGCTTTGTTGGTCATGGGGCTTGAACTCAGGTTCTGGGTGCTGTCCCTGAGTTTTTTTGCTCAAGGCTAGTGCTCTACCACTTTGAACCACAGCTCCACTTCGAGTTTTCTGGCGGTTAATTGGAGAAAATACTCTCACAGACTTTCCTACCCTGGTGTCTGGTTTTGCACCATGATCTTCAGATCTCAGCCTCCTGAGTAGCTGGGGTTACAGGCATCAGTCACCACCAGCGTTTGACTGAACCAAGAGGATCTATGGTAGGTTAGACAGGAGCAATGATAGGGCAATCGAGAATGAAGAAATGATTTGTTTTTAGTAACCAGAAGGAAGAAGAAGATAGAGGAGGAGGAGAGCCACCTTAGAGGTACACACACACATTAAGGAATTGAAATGATTACTATAGAAGCTCAAATACATGAGAACGGCTAGATTGAAATTTTTGTCCTAAGTATATTTTTGCTGTTCTGGTACAGGGGCTTGAACTTTGGGCCTGAAGTGTTGTTTATCTCAAGGCTCACACTCTATTGCTTGAGCCACAGTCCCATTTCTAGCTTTTTGCTGGTCAGTTGGAGATTCATGTCTCACAGACTTTCCTGCGTGGACTGTCTTTAAACCTTGATCTTCAAATTTCAGCCTCCTGAGTAGCTAGGATTACAAGTCTGTGCCACCAGTTCCGGCTTTAGTATGTCACTGATATTTTTCTGATCATTTTTATTTCTAAAGAAAGATGTTTAAGATAAAAGGAATAGCTTATGAATATGATTCATTTCCACTGGCAACTGGAGGAAAACTTGTATTCCCTTTCTCTGTGCTGACATTATTTGCTTCTGCTGGCTCATCTTTTCATGAAACTGGTTTCAGGAATAGAGCTACAGATGCAGAGGCAGAGTAAGGTTATGCAGGCAGAACTGCTTCCCAGGCAACTGAGGGAATTCAGCTTCACTAGCATAAGAACCTTACATTGCTCTGCAAATTCAGTACTCACTGGACAAACCCCTGGGAATCTGAAATGGTAGGAGTTCTCTCTCCTGTAGTGTCTGGTAAAGAACATCATTTCTGGTACAACATAAAGTTTGTCATTTCAGCTCTCTGGAAAATATTCTTGGTTTTTATTTATTTTTTAATCAACCCATATAAAACTTCTGAGAGTGACTAAATTCTTGAGAAAATTCACACTGATTTCCACCTTATGCTTGAATGCTAGACCTTAAGCATTTCTGTAATCATAGGAAAATTCATTCCACATTTTAAGCAGCTTGAGTTATGATAAATTATTTTTCTCACATTGAGTGGAAATCTGTCATTGGAATTTGGGATGCAAAGGATGATCCTCCTTTTTAATCAGATGTCCAGGTGACTGAGGTGGCTGTGGGATGTTCATAGTGTTGTTCTCCTTTATCAGTTGACCTGTCTGAATTCTATCATCCCATCATCCAATTCCTTTATCTTATTTTTTATTGGTAACTCCTTTTATTGTGTTGATTTACCTGTATCTGGATACAGAATCTATGACTTAACTGTAGGAAGATGGAACTTACCCTGTTCTTTTTAATAATGGTGTGGGTATAAGGGACCCTGGTCTGTAAATATGGAAGTTCAACAAAGCACATACAAGACAGATGGATGGGAGAACATGACCTAATGGCAAATGAGATGAGATTTCCAAAGTTAGCAAGCCCCTGGCCATGAACCAGTAAGTTCAGCTGTATATGTGAATTTGCATTGTGTTATCTTACTTCTCTTCTAAACTGGGACAATTGCATGACTCTATCCACTACTTACCAGGTGGGTTAAAGCTTTAAGAACTGCCAAGAAAGAAGGAAAATGCTGGCTCTCCCACTGGTCAGATCATCTGCTAGAGCTGTCTTCTCAGAGCCATGGGGCCATGTACGCCAAAAGACCTGGCCCACATTGGTCTATTATTTATTATTATTATTATTTTCCTAAGGATCGTTTACTTTGGGTTCTCACTTATTTTAAAATTTTAATTTATTATTATTTTTCTAATTTTCAAGAGCTTGTACAAGGTGGTAACATCTGAGTGTGTAGTACTTCCTGTTCAGAGTCATCCTTCAATCATTTTTCCCTATTCCATCTGTTCCCTCTCTCCAACTCATTTTCTATTTCGCCATCCTTTTTTATTAATAATTTTTATTGTGAAAATACGGTACAGAGGGGTTACAATTACATGAGCAAGTAATGAGTACATTTCTTACCAAGCCTTGTTGTCTCCTCCTTTGTTTTTCCCTTACCATCCCTGCCCTCCCATTTATACTACTACTGCCCCCCCACCAACTTGTCAAGTTCAGTTTTCAACATAGCTTCTTGTACATTTCATGTTGCAATGGGTCCACCTGTATCCCTATTTAAACAACCTGATTTCATCCTTTCTCCTCCCCAAATTATACCAACATTAAATACAGTGAAAACAGGGGTTATACCATGGGGAAGGGTCATACAAAGAAGAATGGCCAATAGATACAGGAAGAAATGCTCGACCTCTCTAGCCATAAAAAGAAATGCAAATCAAAACAACATTTAGATACCACTTCACCCCAGTTAGAATGACTATAATCAAGAAATCCAATAACAACAGATGCTGGAGGGGATGTGGACAGTAGGGAACCCTACTACATTGTTGGTGGGAGTGTAAACTTGTTCAATCACTTTGGAAACTAGTATGGAAGTTCCTCAAAAGACTCCACAAAGAGCTCCCTTTTGACCCAGCAAGCCCACTTTTGAGCATTTATCTGAATGATCACAAACAAGACCATATTAAAGCTATCAGCACAACTATGTTTATTGCAGCATTATGTACCATAGCTAAGATATGGAACCAACCCAGATGCCCTTCAGTAGATGAATGATCAAGAAAATGTGGTATTTATACTCAATGGAATTCCCCTTTCTTTACTGCATATATACATGTGAGTATTGTGGCTATATAGGCTGCTCATTGTGTGTGTGTGTGTGTGTGTGTGTTGTGTGTGTGTGTGTGTTTTAAGTGTCCACCTCTCTTACTACCCACCCTCGCTTTTCTGTCATTTTCTTAATTCTCTATTCATTATTTATAAGATTTATTCCAAGGAGATGTAATCCTATATATACCATGCTTTAGTTAACTAAATGATGTACATACACATATCTCGCTGTGTGTTTCTATGAAAAGCTGTATTTTGAGACTAGTATCCGCATATAATAGAAAACATGGGCCTTTTTTTATTCTGGATGTGGCTTACTTTGTTCAGTATGGGATTTCCAGGATCCATACACTTTCCTGAAAATGACATAATTCCATTTTTTCTAATGGCTACATAGAATTCATGTCCATAAATGTATACACATATTTGTGTGTATAATATCTATCTATCAATCTATCTGTCTATCCTCTATCTATCTATTTAATAGTTTTTGACCCATTCTCCAGTTGTGGGCATCAAGTAACTTTACTATTATGTACCGTGCTACAGTGAAGAAGATGGTTGTACAGATGTCATTGCTTTATCCTAACATACTCTGTAACTTTATGATCAGATTATGCTTTCCCCAGTCTGTCTGAATATCTATGGCTAAGCTAAAGGGTTTATTGTTTTCCTTAAGTGCACATAGAAAGGCTTAAGCTCATAGATTTTTTACATCTTTCAAAGTGTGATAGCAACCCTTTCCTGAGCTTTGATTTTGTATTCCTGTCTTCTTCTGTTACTTCATTCTTAGAAATGTAAAAATCTGTGTTTTTGTTAGTGCTCTAAAAAGTAAAGGTTTCTATGTTGACTTAAATTTGGTATCAAATGTTTTCATTTTAGTTTTTACTAATACTACATACCTTGTAACCTCTCTGTTGTTTTTGTTTGCTCACATAAATTTTCTCCATTAGAGAAACACCATCTGGTTAACCTACAAAACTTACTTCCCAGATGTTCTCCCTCTTAAAAAAAAAGTAGCTAATTCATTCTTATGTAAAGATTTTTGAAAAATAGATCTTCCAGTGTTCAAACAGAAACCATCATCCTACTTAGAAAACAAGGCCATTTATCACAGTGTTAAATAGATGGAGGAGAGTGTCCAGTCTTGGCCCTCAGAAGGTGACTGGTGGGATGCTTACATTACATCATACATCTGCAATGCTCCCAAAGCCCGAGAGAAAACTTCACGTACATCCTTGGCCCTCATAACTAACAATGCAATAAATTGATTCCGTCCCTTTCCTAGAGTAATTGGGTAACATCTTGGAACATGAAAATAGATGTGTGGTAACTATGCTGCTAGCGAATGCTCAGAGGAGGTAAGGAGCAGGCAGGCACAGCCATAGTTGTTCGGAGGGTCCAGAGTGGGAAGTAAGCATCATGGAATCCCCTGGCGGCTGGAAGCAGACAGCCATTCTATGGTAGGCACACAGCTCAATATTGAGAGGCCCCATGGTTTCTCATGAATCATGTCTTCTGGATGTTTCTATTGCCTAACTTCTCAGAATGAATGAATGGTAACATCCTTTGAACTCTGCTTTTAATTTTCATGTTTTCTTTTTCCTTCTCCCCCCTTAAATGGTAAAATTCATTTCCAACATATTGTCTTGTGAGTATCACTGTTGCATTGGTTCACCCTTCCTCCTTTGTCTACCCATTTTCTTATTCCCCACTCCCTTCCCCAAGTGAATATACAAGACATAGGGTACAAAAATCACAATGGTGACAGCAAGGGATAAACCAAGGAAGGGAAAATGAAAGATAAAAGAAATAACTTCACAAGGTACATTAAAAATAACAACAACAAAGAAAAACCTCTTCTTTCCATATCGTGGAGTTCATTTCAATTAACATAGTCTTATATGGTCATATTAAGTGAAGTAAACCAAACCAAAGAAACATAGGCTGCATGGTTTCCCTCATTTGTAATAATTAGTATATTTGTAATAATTAGTATTTGTAATAATTAGGATAGTCCTAGCAGAGGATCACAAGAGCAGCTTTTAATGTCCTATTTTTCTCAGAGCTAACTTGTCTTTTACTGCCAATGCGGACAGATGATTTATTTTATTTTATCTTTTATTTTTTTTCCGGTCGTGAGGCTTGAACTCATGGCCTGAGTACTGTCTCTGAGCTCTACAGCTAAGGGTGAAAGCTCTACCACTTGAGCCACAGTGCCACTTCCAGTTTTCTGGTGGTTTATTGGAGATAAGAGTCTCAGGGACTTTTCCCACCCTGGCTGGCTTTGAACTGTGATCCTCAGGCGACTGAGTAGCAAGGATTACAGGGGTGAGCCACCGGCACCCAGCTAAGAGCTGATTTTTTTTAGAGTAAAGACTAATAGCTCTATATTACTGGTCCCTGACCAAAAAGAACCCAGCCCAGGTCCATATAGAACATATAAATGAAATAACCAAATCAAAGTTACCCCTCTTTTACAATAGTGAGTCTGGGAAGCAAGACAGGATTGCAGGAAAACACTCAAGGATATTGGCTTTACAAAAAGATTCCGTAGAGCTGTGGTAGGAAGTGAAATTCCAATGAGGCCCATTAGGAAATAATATAATGGCTAGACACATGGTCCCACTAGAAAAGAAATTTGCATCTCCATGTTGGACATAGAATAGACCTTGCAGAGTTCTAAGAACACACCAATTCATAAAAACTCTGAAAGCTGAGGAGGCAGTGCTCACAAAGGCTGTGTGCCTCAATTCCCACTTAATACTACCTAACATGTGCTAAAGACATGTGCGTCCCATCAACACTGAAATTTTCCCTTATTCACTTAAATGAATCATTCTAATTTTTTATTTTATTTTTGGGGACACTAATTGTTTTGGAGAGGCATATTTTTCACAAAAGGAAGGAGAAAGAAACTCTTGGTAGCTTAGAAAATAATTGAAACACTATTGTGGCAATATTATGGACTCACTGAGTATATCACACATCAACTGAGCATAATACACATGCAGAAATTTAATATTTTTGCCCTTGATTTTTTTCCTAATTTATTCTTTAGTCATGCTTATTCAAAACTAAGTGTAATAAAGTCATGAAAACGGCAGGCTTGCTTTCTGTAATTCAGAATTTGGTAAAAAATCACACTATAGACCCTACATTAGATGGGAATGACTCACCAAGCCAAGTTAATTTTGCTTATTCATTCATTTATGTATCTGTTCTTGAATTATTAATTTACATGTCATTGCAAAGTGAGGGGTTGAACCCAGGGCCCATTATATCACAAGCAAGCTTTCTAACACCAAGCAACATTCTCAACACATGTTTAGTTTTTAAAGACCTAGTCTCACTATGGTCATCAACTTCAGATCTTCCTACCTCTGCATCCAAGACACTATGATTTCTACAGTGTTTCACCATGTTCAAAAAATCTAGCTAATTTACCAAGGAAATGTGCTGGTGGCTCACACTTATAACCCTAGCTACTCAGGAGGCTGACATCTGAGGGTTGTGGTTTAAAGCCAGCCTGAGCAAGAAAGTCCTTGGGATTCTTAACTCCAATTAACTACCAGAAAACCTGAAGTGGAGCTGTGGCTTAAAATGGCAAAGCAGAGGAGCTTAGCTCCCAGCTAAGAACCAGCTTCCAGTCCTGGAGTTCAAGCCCCAAGACAGACAAAAAAGTTCCATAGATTCTTTCTGTCTGCAAAAAGTATTTATCATAAACACACGATACCCGTAGGCACCAGCTACTTGCAGGAAGCAAGGGAAACAGATACCCTTCATGGAGGACAGGAGTGGAAATTGATAACTACAACAACCAAGAACCATTGTCATCATTATGGTTTGGGCATTCTTCTAAGTGCTTTGCTGATATCATACTTAGCCTACCTAAGAGCCATGAGAGGCAAGAGAAATGGAACCCCATTCAAAGAGGTTACTTACACTAAGATCTCTGAAGTTTCATGAAACAAAGCACAGGATATTTAAGGACTTTATAATTCTGGAATCTATCACTTAAATTGGCTTATCATAGAAGAATGCAAAGAGGACCCTACCTTGGCTGCTGAGGAGCCTATAGCATTCCTAGGGAATGAATTCTAAGGAGCAGGATTTTCCATCATTTTTTTAAAAAAACTTATTTCTTGATGACTTTTTATTAGCATGTCTTTTTACACTTGACAGAGACTTTATAATTATTTACAAATTAAGTTGATCTTATGGTAGGATAAAAATGTTTACTAGTATAGGCATGAAGTGAGCTTGGTTATTAAGGTTTTTGATGTTGTTGTTATTGTTGTTTGTTTTTCTTTTGTCAGTAATGGGGCTTGAACTCTGGGCCTGGGTGCTGTCCCTCAGCTCTTCAGCTCAAGGCAAGTGCTCTACCACTTGAGCGACAGGACCACTTCTGGCCTTTTGCTATGTGGTGCTAAGGAATCGAACCCAGGGCCTCATGCATGCGAGGCAAGCACTCTACCACTAAGCCACCTTCCCAGCCCTAGTTATTAAGGTTTTCTACAAAAGATAGTGTAAAACTCTATGAGAGATAGAATTTTTGAATGACAAAACGTGAAAGTTAAATAAAATTATTTTTCCCCACAGCAACGCTTATCTAGATGTTCCTTGAGTAACTAGAAACTATTTTCAAATGTAGAATGTGTGTTTCCTTTGAAGTATACTCAGCATATTGCAAAATTTTCAGAAACATACTATATCCATTCATCAAAATGAAATTAGAAGAGACATCTGAAGGCAAAACAAAGCTTCATAAGTTAATAAAATATGTTTTAAAGGAGTTTGAAAATACAAACAAATTACAAGAAATAGTAAATACACAGCTAGATTTAAATGGTAACAGTAATACATTTTTAAACTATATGGGAAGGGATGGTAGGAGAAAAACAAAGGAGAAGACAACAATGCTTGTTAAGAAATGTACTCATTACCTTGCTCATGTAACTGTAACCCCTCTGTAAAGTATTTTCACAATAAAAAACTTATTTAAAAAAAAGAAATGTTAGAAATGAATAATCACAAAAACGTATGGGAAAATAAAAAAAGAGCTAAGAATTTATGACACAAAAGTGAACATAATAAAGAATAAAGTGACAAAAATAGTATGAAATAAAGAACTTAAATTCAAAAGACTAATGGAATTAAAAATGTATATTTTAAAATATTTATTGATAATACTGCTAATGAAAAATTAGCAGTATTGAAAAATCTGCTAATGATAGTCCCTAAAGTGACAATACATATGTTGAGCATGTTACAAATGAAATTGGTCAATTATGAGCCAAATTCTGCCATAATTACACTTTACAAATAATTATATCAATTATACTAATAGCAGATCTACAATAGAAAAGCACCTTTAGTTTATTATTAGAAAATGTATCACTTTAGCCAGTTAAAAGTCTATACATCATGTACCTCTGGGGGCACATACACAACCCAGCCATATAATATGTAGAGAAAAAGTTGAGAAAGTACCAATGTATGTTTTTATAAAGTTTTATAGTACTCTCCAAAATAGACAACAACCATTAAACATAATATGGAGTAAATGTGAATACCTGGCATTTTCCTTCTCTTTATTGGTTCTGTAGAAAGAAATTTACTATAACATATTTGTCATCTCAAGCTGATTTAGTTGTGTTTTACAAGCAAAACCCAAATAAATTACTAACTGTTTTAACTAAGAAGAAAATGGTCATTTTGCTGAAAATAAGATAATCTTAAAAAATAATTGTATGTTTACCTATAACGAGCAAGGACAGTTAATTAAGAAAAATATAGAAATTATAATATCAAGCTGTAAACTACCTAAGGAAAATTAAGTGCCTCTGTATAGTAAAATTATAAATTTTCTTTTACATCTATTTGTATAATACAATAAGCTACTTAACATGTTTGATGATAGAAAAATTCAAACTCAGTATTACTAGCTCTATTCTGTTTTATAGTCTAACATATATTTCCATTGTAATCATTTATAGTGATTATTCTTAGTAATGCATATTAATTGTGCAAAGTAAGGGGTTTCATTGTGTCATTTCTGAACATAACTTATAATGGATCTTGGTGAAATTCATATGCTCTTTA
>NW_012267292.1:238344-257931 GCF_000151885.1 Dipodomys ordii
AATAATAATAACTAACATAAAATACTTGAAAAAACTTAAAAATTAAAACACTGGATATTAATGTCAACTACTATAACAGCTCCCTTAGAAATCTCAATGATTTAACCCAGTCAAGCTTTATTTGACACTTCTTTAGTCCAATTCCTTATTTCCTGTGTTTCCTTTCAAATGATGATTCAGAAAATTAGTTCCATTGGAAGTGGTTCATCATAATGTGGCATCAGAAATCTTCACTTGGTCTTCAGGGTGCTGTTGGGGGACAATAGAAAAGATGCCATTTGTTAAATTAGGAAAGAATTCTACAGGTGATTCTTGGAAGTGGACTTTGTCTACCCACATAATTTAACCCAGACTTTGATACACACACACAGACACAGACACACACACACACACACATACACACACACACATTATAGGTTCTTGAGAGGTAAAAGATTGTGGCATATACATTAATGTGTACTATACATATTAGAAACCTAGTCAAAAATGCATAGATATCACACATGTTTCAGAGAAGAGATGGACACTGATGCTAGACCTGAAATTCCAGCTACCAGAGTGAATGAGGCCTATGTACTCTGGTTCAAAGCCAGTCTGGACAGAAAAGACCTTGGGATTTTTATATTCTTAATTGCCAAAATTCTGGAAGTGGAGTTGTGGCTCAAGTATTAGAGCATTAGCCTTAAGCAAAAAGGCAAAGTAAGTGTGTGGTATCCTGAATTTATGCTCCAGTACTGTCATACACACACACACACACACACACACACACACACACACAGTGTTTCAGAGAAGAGAATGTGCAACAAGTGTGTTATAAGTATTTTATAACTTTTTTTTTGTATGAGTCATGGGGCTTGAACTCAGGGCCTGGGCGCTGTCCCTGAGCTCTACCGTTTTTAGCCAAAGTTCCACTTCCGTTTTTGAGTGATTAATTGGAGATAAGAGTCTCATGAATTCTGCTGCTCAGGCTGGCCTTGATCTACTTTCCTCAGATCTCGGCTTCCTGAGTAGCTTGGATTACAGTTATCAGTGCCCAGTTGATGATGATATCTTTGAGGGAACCAACCACTTGGGCTTTGATGCTGCCGATAGTACAATTGTTTAAACTTCAGGTTGAGCACACATTAGTTTATTTATTATTAGTTTAGTTTAAGTTTCATTTTGTGAGTGTCAGTGACGGAGCTTGAAATCTAGGCTTCCACTGTCACTGTAATCTACTAGAGCCATCCCTCCACCCCACATTCCACAATGCTTTTTAGTTGGAAATAAAAGGCTGGATTATCATACAACTAAAACTAGAAAAGATATTACTCAGAGGGAAGATCATAAATAGAAGTGTAGAGTTTATGAACATACAGATAAAAACAAAATTTTCTCAAATCAGATCCACAAAAATGTAAAAATATTTGCACATGTACACAACTGGATACTAGCGTGGGTGGGCATTTGAAGATTAATGAACACAATCTAGCTCATTCTAAAACTAAAGAGGAAAATCATGTGATCCAATCAAATCAATCCATGAAGAAAAGTCATGTGGCAAAAAAAAGAAAAAAAAACCTTACACTCATTCATTATGGTTTAGAGAAAATTAGGATTAGAGAAGAATTTACCATCCTGATTTTTAAAAAAAGTTTAAAAAGTTCAAGCAGAAAAGGGCAAAATCTACATGCATATGAACACATAAGAAGATGCTATGCAAAATGAACCCATTCTTTGTAGCCATTGTTTTTAATGTACTATGTGAATTTTTGTTGCTTGTATGTTTTCCTTCCATGGTATAACCCCTATTGTCACTTTATTTGTTTCTGGTGCCCTGCATCTTGTATATACACTTTTCTAATTTGAGGAGGGAAGGGAAATAACACAATGCTGAAACAAGGATATAGGTTGATCCAATGTAACAATGAGATGTACAAGACATTATGTTGAAAACGAACTTTACAACTTTGGGGTGGGTAGGAAAGGGATACTAGGGGGGAAACCAAAGGAAGAGGTAACAATGCTTGGTAGGAAATGTACTCATTACTTTACTCATATAACTGTAACCCCTCTCTATCATATCTTTACAATAAAAAATTTTTAAAAAACCTTCAAGCTATCATAAACCATCTAATTTTTCACCTAAAACTAGGAACAAGGAATTATTTCCTCTCTTAATAATCTCATAAACCCACTGGTAGTTCAACTTAAGGTAATAAGAAATTGAAATAAATGGTATCTGAGTTACAAAACAAAAAAGTAAATTTCCGGTCATAGACTAGCTTTGGGGGACAAAAGTCCTTGTAAAATGAAAAAGCAACTAAAGGAAGGTCCAAAATATAGTTCTGATATATAAAGTTCAATTGCTTTTCTATATACCAGTAAAGAACCAATTAATATTTGAAATAAACCCATTTAATTAGCATAAAAAGAAATAACCATATATAAACTAAATATAATATCAATGAGATATATTTTAGTAAAGATAGATAACATTGATGAAAAGTATTAAAATTTTGGTGAACTAGTGTTTCATGTATTCTTAGGTAGGAATTCTTTTTTTAATATATTTTTATTGTAAAGATACTGTACAGAGAGTTACATGATCAAGGAAATGAGTCTATATCCTATCAAGCATTGTTACCCCCTCCTTTGTTTTTGTTTTTCCCCTACTATCATTTCCCCCCTCCCCAATTCCACCCCCCCCCGCCGTCAAAGTTGTAAAGTTCATTTTCAACATAGTATCTTGCACATCTCACTGTTACAATGGGTCATCCTGTATCCTTATTTGAACAGTTAGTTCCCTTTCCTTCTCCAAATTAGAAAAAAATGTATATACAGGATGCAGGTCACCAGAATCCAATACCGTGACAGGGGGAAAAAACATTAAAAAAAAAACAAAAAAAATCACATAGTACATTATAAGTACATTAAAAAAAAGAAAAAAAATTTCTTGTGTCCCTACCTTGGGGTTCATTTCACTTAGCATCAGGTTATATGGTCATATGTACATAGCTTTCTAGGAATTCTTATAAATAAAATGTACATTCATTGCAACTTTATCAGTAGGTTCAGTGAAATACCCATTAAAATTACAACAGCTTCTTTTGTGAATACCAACAAAATCA
Organism: Dipodomys ordii; assembly: GCF_000151885.1. Taxonomy (NCBI): domain Eukaryota; kingdom Metazoa; phylum Chordata; class Mammalia; order Rodentia; family Heteromyidae; genus Dipodomys; species Dipodomys ordii. Next base: position 241,455 of record NW_012267292.1, read on the forward strand.
TCCTGAAGTTTATATGAAAGGTAAAAGATCCACAATAGTCCATATAGTATTACTAAAGAAGAAAACTGGGGACAATGTACTTTAAGATTTATCTTAAAGTGATAGTGATGAAGGCAGTGTGGTACGGAATATGCAATGGAAAAATGGGTCACTGTAACCAAACAGCAAGCACAGAAGCAAATCTACACAAACAATCAATGATAAATGAGAACTGGTTTGTGATGGAGAACAGATGTTCCTAATAATTAGTACTTGAAGAAATGGACTTTTAAGTGCAGAAAGTGGTAGCAAATTTATTCACAATCTTTTACTTTTTACAAACAGTGATCACAGAACTAAGTGTAAACTCAAGACTATACCTTTGAGAATGTAACAAAGGAAAAATTCAGGTGACAAGCAGTTGGGTTGATGATATTTTAGAAATAACAACAAAACAAACTATAAGCTATGAAAAAGGAATGTTAGACTTCATTAAATTCTTTTTTCTTTTTTTTACCCAAGCCCTGAGTCTAAGCCTAGGGTTGGCACACACATACACACACACACACACACACACACACACACACATAAACACACACACACACACGAAACAAACTATATACAAGTATGATTAATAAATGCATATTCAAATAAATGATAATCACTTTTGCACTCAGTATTAAAAATGTATATCAGGTGCTTTGATTCATAAAACATTAATTGGAACATTATTTTTTAATAGCTACATAATGTCCAATCTAATAAATGAACATAATTTATTAAAAGCCTTTCTTTATTGTTGGCCATTAGGTTTTTTATTTTTATTTTATTTATTTGTTTTTGTTTGTTTGTTTTTTATTGTGAAAATACTGTACAATGGGGGTTACAATTACATGGGCAAGGTAATGAGTACATTTCTTCTTTTATTTTATTGTGAAAATACCATACAGAGGGGTTACAATTACATGGGCAAGATAATGAGTACATTTCTTATCAAGCATTGTTGCCTCCTCCTTTGTTTCCCCTTCCCATCTGCCCCCCACCTTTCTCCCTGCCATGCTCTCCCTTTCCTCCTCCTCCCCTCCCCAGGCCAAAGTTGTAAAGGTCGTTTTTCTACATAATGTCTTGTACATCTCATTGTTGCAATGGGTTCACCTGTATCCCTATTAAAACAATTGGTTTTTTTCCCTTCCCCTTCACAAATTATACCAACATCAAATACAGTGAAAGCAGGGGTTATACCGCCAGGGAGGGACATACAAAGCAACAAAGAAATCATCTTATAAATATGTTAGAAACAATTGCAAGAAAGAAAAAAAACATTTGAATCCTTATCTTGGGGTTCATTCTCCTAACATCAACTTATCTGACCGTTTCTGCTTGACTCAGACATACACTTGTAATTGCAAATAAGGGAAACCATGGGACCTATGTTTCTTTGGGCCGAGCTTTAAAATTATTTTTTTTTTGACATTTTGGTGCTCAACATACTCTGCAGGCGTGGAGCTTCACCTGGTCCTTCTTATATGTGAAATGAATTGACTTGCCTCACAGCAAACATAGAGTGAAAGGAGGAAAATTATTGTGCAGGTATCCAGCAAACTCTCCTTTACCAGGGGAATCATTATTATTGTCATCTGTGTTCCTAAGTGGATTCACAGGCACCTCTGATAGGAAGTGAAGAAAAACACTTGATCTTGGTGATTATCTTTCCAGAATTATAAACAAAATGTATAACCATGAAAATATGATTATGGAACACCTTAAAAAACTACTTCCTGTTTTCACTGTATTTCAAATTCTGGTGCCCTGCATCTTGTATATGCACTTTTCTAATTTGGGAGGGGAAGAGAAAAAATGAAATATATAGGGATACAGGATGACCCATTGTAACAGTGAGATGTACGTGACACTATGTTGAAAATGAACTTTATAACTGTGGGGGGAGGGAGGGAGCAGTTGGGTAGGTGTGGGGGGGAAACAAAGGAGGAGGTAACAATGCTCAATAGGAAGTGTACTCATTACCTTACTCATATAACTGTAACCCCTCTGTACACTATTTTTACAATAAAAAGTATGTTAAAAAAACTACTAAGACATGAGAAAAAATTCAAGACCTAAGAGTCTAAGTTTGACTCTATTTGCAAATCCATTACCTGGCCTGGGTCATGAAAGAGGTGAAATCCAAATAAAAACCAGAGTTCAGTTAATAATAACATACAATTGGATTTTACCACAGTAAACTGATAACATTTGGGGATAGCAAAGCCAAGCCAAGTATATCTAGGAACTTCCTGTATTCTCTTCCATCCATTTTGTAAACTGAAAATTAGATAAGTTTGTATAAATGTTTACCCATATTTACTAAATTCAAACAAGTAGGAGAGAAGACACTTTTGAGTAACAGGTACTGATTTTGTAGTTCTGCTTTGTGGTCCTGTAAATGTGTTGATAGAGTGATACAGATTTATTTATTTGGAGAAGCACCAAGAAGCCAAGAGCTTTTGCTGGTTCACCTCATAGGCTAAATGGTGGCCATGCTAGAGATGATGTGAAAGCCAGCTCTAAGGATGAGAGAGAATTGATGGAAAATGGGAGCATGTGACATGTTAACTGGTGGACAACCTGTGGCTGTATTAGAACTTCATCCCATTTGTCACCTTTGTAATTGGTAGAAGTTGTAAGGAAATATAAAACAAGGTGAGAATGTGTTATCACTTGAGAGTGTGCAATGAAAGTACAGACTGAGAAAAACCAGCAAGTTCAGAGTAGTAAAGGAAATATCCAGAAAAGAAATTCAGATTGAGGTAGCCTGCTTTACAATATGCACAGGATTCCTGCTGCTGGAGTTTAGGGACGTATGTGGGGCTTTTCATCAGTGAAAAGTGACAAGGGCCTACTAGCCACAGGGATAAATGGAGAAAGGCAAAGAAAACTTCAAGTGGAGGAAGAGAATACAAGGTTTCTGAGAAAAAAAAAAAACATTATAAATAAAACTTCCCAATTCACAGGTAACCTCAGCCCTAGACTCAGATCTAAGGTCAGGAATTTCTCATAGGCAACCTTGTAGGACTCCCAGGGATTAAGTTCCACAGAAACCCCATTAACGGCTCACATGGTCCTTGTTTTTATCATTCATTACATTTTGGGAGCGTTAAGGTACTATATTGGAATAGATAATTCACACAAAATCATAGGGGAGAGATTTGCTATGGGCCTAGAGTGCACAAGGTCAGGATTTCAGAGGTGGGGAGAGTTTAGACATTGAACTACTTGGAGGAACTTAATTATTTTGGTAAGTGGAAATATTTCCCTCAGCTCTAATATAGCATAAGTTAGCTTTTTTATTGGATATTAAATTAACTTCCTCTGGTATTTATAGAACCTGAGGGCTGTCCTTCAATTTTGCTGTATAGATGTTCTAATTTTTGATAGCGTTATCTTTGAATCAAGCTATTACTGTCCACGAACTTCCTGGAATGTCTTTATTCTCTTCTTTTTTTGGGGGGGGTCCGGTCATGGGGCCTGAACTCTGGGCCTGGGCGCTGTCCCTCAGCTCTTCAGCTCAAGGCTAGTGCTCTACCACTTGAGCCACAGCACCACTTCCGGCTTTTTTCTTTTTGCTTATGTGGTGCTGAGGAATTGAACCCAGGGCAAGCACTCTACCACTGAGCCACCTTCCGAGCCCTCTTCTTTTTATTTGTCCCCTTTTGTAATTTAAATCAGCTACTATCTTGCACCAAAGGAAAATTGTTTATATATATACATATGTATATATATATAGTTATATATAGTTATGCATGGTTTTATATATAAGGTACGAAGTATATTTTATATATATATATATATATATATACATACAGTCATACACACTCATAGATAGATAGATAGATAGATGAAGGGTGAAGATTAAACCTTAATTTCCTTGTACTGTCTAGAGATAAGACCTACGATTGTTATACATATGTGATGTTCAGTGATTGCAAGATTAGGCCAGAAATGCTTTTAAGCCTAAGTGGTTAGGGAAATTTAAAGGAAATAGCTTATTTATTTCTCTGATTTTTTTTTCAGGCTAATAGCAAACAATCCTTTGCTCCATTCATCTCTTCTTTGATCAAACTCATGGGAATTTGACCTTTCTGACAAGCACTTTAATATAAAATCCTATTCAAGTTTAATAATCAACAAACCTTCTTCACTTTGTCAAACGTTCCTAAGGATCCATGATCTTCTTCTAGGTACATCTGTATTCATACTTTTACCTTCCTTACAATCATAATCCTTACTTCCTTGTAAAGTTCTGTTTTAGATAAGAGCCTACTGAGTAATTTGTAAAACCATTTCCCTTGCCAGGCACTCTTGGCTCACACATATAATCCTAGTTACTCAGGAGGTCATGATCTGATAAGTTATCCTTGATATCAATTCAGAAAAGCAACCTTGTTTCCATGAAATGATTCTTCCAGTTCTAGAGTACAGTTGGATGGATTATTATCAGATTTCTTCATTTGGTGTCTTCTATCTTAGAAGGCTCTGCTCTCCTTTGGGGGTAATTTTAGCCATTGTCACAAAAATCAATGATCAGTGGTATCTTTCCTAGAATTCAATGTGGTTGCATAACAACTACAAAGAGAACAACTTACAGAAAATGATAAACCCAAAATACAGGTAGATTTTTCTCTTGCTTTTAGTTATGTCAGAACCAATATTTTAATTACCCATGATAAGTGTACTTTCAAATCGGGGTCTTGGTGATAAATGCTTGCAATCCTACCTATGCAGGAGGCTGAGATCTAAAAATCAGGGTTCAAAGCTAGCTAGGGCATAGAAGTCCATGAAAATTAAGAATTAACCAGCAAAACACCAAAAATGGAGGTATGGCTCAAGCAGTAGAATCCAAGCCTTGAGCTAAAAGGCCAACAGTGACCTCAAGACATACACACATACACATACACACATACAAACTTATACTTTGAAAAGTGTAAAATTGGATTGCATTAGCTTATGAGGTGCTTTTTGAGGTTGCCTGTGTGAAATTCCCCTCCTTGGGTCTGGTCTGAGGACTGAGTTCACCTGGGAATTTGGAAAATTTAATTGTGAAGTGTTTTGTCTCTGAGAAACTTTGTGTTCTCTTCCTCCATTTGAAGTTTCCTTTGGATATCCCATTGCTCATGGATAACTGCTTCCTGTCTAAAGTAACAAGAGTATCAAAGTGTGATTTCATGAATCACATGTTTTACTTGAACACAAAGATAATTTTCCCTAGGTTAAAAATTATACAGAGTGAAAGAATAATTTGAGCAAATTTTATAAAGACTACTCGCTAGGGACAAGACATATTAACTACCTACTGAGTAAGTTCCAATGGTTTTTAACCCAGCTATTCAATTAAGATCAAAGCAGGCTTCTAGAAAGATCCACGAGGACTCAGAGGCTGTATGCTACCAGAGGGTCCACTGACAACAACAGTTAGGCTTTCAAAGTTTCTAAAGCCACAACCTGAGCCTTGGGCATATAGTTCTTTTCAAGTTCTGTAGTGGAGGCCAATAACTCAGAATGTTGAACAAGAGAGAATTCCTTTTAAGTTCTCATCAATGACCTAAGAAGCTATCATACCACCAATTTGTAATTACAGCAAAGCATATGTCCTTGTATAGCTATATGTATACCTACGATAATTCCAAGGCCATGTAACAATCAAACTTTCCATTCATTAACCAGCACTCTGGTGCTTGGCACAGGTTGGCAGATGTATATGCTTGTCCATGCCATTCCTTTTCCCAACATGATGGGGGCCAAAGGTCCTCACAACTACCCCAACAACTTTAAATAAAGTCTGATATTCTGAACATGTGCAGTTGATATTTTTAGCCATCTTCTATGAAGGAGGATATATGGTGTGAAAATGGAAGAAGTTGAAATTATTTAAATAAGAAGAAATAAAATCACTCTTCAAAGGTAGTATTTTGTAGTCTTGATCTGTAGGGATTTTTGAACCTATAATAGGAAATCCTCTAAGCATCCCCTAGAGGATACACAGCTAAAAGCTTAGCTCAAGTTCCTTCTCTTCCAATCTCATTAACAATGAGATTGTGGATGGGATCCTGTAGGAGACATTCCCAACAGAAGCCAGTAAAAACACTTAAGGAATCTCTCAGGTAGACGTCTCCCAGGTGGACCCAGCTGATGTCAGACTAGGAATTCCATCTCTGGGCTACATAAAGATGCCTTGTCTCAAAAATAAAAAAATAAAAACAAAAACAAAAAAAACAGGCAACTAAATGCCAAAGTGATGGCTATTGGCTTATACCTATAATCCTAGTTACTCAGGAAGATGACATTAGGGGTGCTTGGTTCAAATACAGCATCAGTTAAAGAAATGTCCAGCACACTCTTCCAAGTAACTAGAAAAAAAAATCAGGCTTAAGGTATAGTTAAAGAAGTACAGTGCCAGCTGTGAACAGAAAACAAATAGCATACACAGGAGGTAGCAATGGAGATGAAAGTGTTGCCAATTTTCTCTGAGAGCTATTGTTTGCCTCTCTTTCTGGTTTCTCCTGGATGGAAAAAAATTCTGGGATGCCTTTGGTATTGGTTTGTACCTTAATTTTTTAAATTTTTCTTTATTTTGCTTTTTATTCATGTGGTACCAAGGAATCAAACCCAGAGTCTCATGCATGCTAGGCAAGCCCTCTACCACTAAGCTGTCCCGACCTGCAGGACGTCAACGAGGGCAGTGAACCTAAGCGAGAAGAAATGAACCGACAAGAGACACAAAGAATGACAGCAAGCCAGGGATTCTGATCAAGCTACAAATTTTTATTTTTCACACAGGGGTATTTATATGCTTGGAATAAGGAAGCTTTTTCATTGGCCATTAAGGAAGCTTTTTCATTGGCCGTAGCAGTGCAGGATGTTTACTTAGGGCAGGGGGAAAGGGTGGTCATTAGCAGTTGCAGGATGTTTACTTAGGGCAGGATGAGGGTAGGATTCTGTAAACTCAGCTCAAGATGTTCCAGTGAGATAGTCAAGCCTATTATGTTGAGAGACTCAACTTTTGGGTCCTGACACTAAGCCACATTCCCAACCTTGTATTCTTTGTCTTATGAAGGCTGATTTGAGTATAATGAGACGAGTTCAACTTTATTTGCTATTATTATTCTTTTTGTGGAGGTATTGGTGTTTGAACAGAGGATCTTTCACATGCTAGGTTGGTACTATATCACAGAAGCAGTGACTCCAGCACTTTATTTTGCTGGTTATTTGGGAGATGAAGGTCTTGCTAACTTTGCTTCCTGACTGTCCTCAAATGTCATTCCTCTGGATCTCAGCCTCCTGAGTAGCTAAAAAGGCTGTGCCAACAAGTGCTGGTCTCACCTTTGTTTTTACTATTTTTATCCTGTCTATTATCAAGTTACCTGAAATAATGACATTGTAGTAACCATGAGTGTTTTCTCTTTCTTGGTACCACAGAATCCCTGGCTATGTATCCTTTCATGGAATGAAGCCCAACATTTATGAAGTTGGCTCTCTCTGTTGGTTCTTTTTGTGTTGGTTTTCTTTTAAACTCAGGGGTCTCCGTTTAGCCACTGAAGCAAGGAAAGAATGAATGGAATTGTGCTCCAGAAATGAAGCTCATTTTTGGAATGGTCAGAATGACAAGTAAGGAAAGGTAAGGATATTGGCCTGAATAGAAAAATATCTCACAAGTTGCCCATGTTTTGACTTCCAGGTCCAGGAATAGTCACTTCATGTACCTTGGGGAAAGGGGGAGGTAGTGTAGCTTATTAGCTGACCTTAAGAATTCCATTCTGTTACATTATCTTGGCAGGCTCAAACAAATCAAAAGCATTTATTTCAGTTCAGTGAGATTTATATTAGACTTCTGACTTCAAAGTACATAAAATTATAAGTACGTGGTTTTTTTTAAGCCCCTACATGTTATGGCAGCAAGAGGAATAAGCTCAATTCTCCATAAATTGATTTGCTCACATCAAATATATTGGTGTGGACTGAGGTCTAGCTTGGTGGCAGGGCACCAGCCTAGATAAGGAGCATGTAGTACTTGGCTCCGTCCTCAGCACTACAAAACAAAAAAGATTAGGGGAGAGATGAGAGGGCAGAGGAAAGGAGGTATTGTTCGAGAATATCTTTATACACATTTCTTTAGATTCCTTACATTCAGAGTTAACAAAAGACCTATAATATATGTTGTCATAATTTCAAAGTTTAATAAATGCAGGACACTGTATGATTTATATTATAAGACATTACATTGGATCAAATTCAGGACAAGCAATTACAAGATACATTGCTATGACATATGAACTAACTACAAATGCAGAATTGCTCTCATTTTCTCCTCACAGGTCACAAGGCCTCTGTTCACCATTTGCATTCATTACACCCAGAAGAACGGAGACTTGTGACTTCATTATCTCTGCAGACATAAAACAGAAAGGAGTTTGAGCAAACAGACCTGCCTAAGTCCTACCTCCTACCCACCATTTGACACATTTCTATCCCCTGGTCATATGCACCGCTGAGTATTATCAACATGAACTAATTTAGGCATAGCAATCTACAAATCTAGTTCTTCTTCTCTTCTTGTCTTCTTTAGGCTGCTGGGTCATCTAAGACTGACTTAGGTGAATTTATGTAACATTTTTTTGTTTGTTTATCAATCTTGTCTTATGGTGGAAGCTTCAGTTGAGTCCCTAGAAATGGGAAAGGAAAGACATTTTTTCTTCTTCTCCTTCTCCTTTTCCTCCTCCTTCTCTCTCTTCTTCCTCTTCCTCTTCCCTCCTCCTCCTCCTCCTCTTCTTTCTTTTTTTCTGGTCCTGGGGCTTGAATTCACAGCCTGGGTGCTATCCTTGAGCCCCTTTATGCTCAGGGCTAGTGCTCTACCACTTAAGCCAGGGCACTACTTCTGGCTTTTTCTGAGTGGTTTGTTTGAGGTTAAAGTCTCATAAACTTATGGCCCTGGCTGACTTTTAATTGTGATCCTCAGATCTCAGTCTCTTTTTTAATATATGTTTTTTATTGTAAAGATACTGTACAGAGGGGTTAGTTACGTGAGTAAGGTAATGAGTACATTTCCTATCAAGCATTGTTACCTCCTCCTTGTTTTTCCCCTACCATCCCTTCTCTTCCCACCTCCCTAACTCCTCCCTCCCCATCCCCATGCCTGAAGTTGTAAAGTTCATTTTCAACATAATGTCTTTTATAGCTCATTGTTAGAATGGGTCAACCTGTATATCTATTTAAGCATTTTTTCCCTTCCCTTCCTCAAATTAGAAAAATGTATATACAAGATGTAGGGCACTGGAATCAAATACAGTGAAAACAGGGGTTATACGATGGGGGAGGAACATATCAAAGAAACAAAAAAAATCACATAGTACATTATAAATATGTTAAAAACAATAGCAAGAAAGAAAAAAAACATGTGTTCATTTCACTTAACATCATCTTATATGGTCATATGTACATAGTTTTTATTTTTTCTGCTTGTCCTAGACATATACTAGTTATAGTAGCTATTATTACAGTCATGAGCCACCAAGGCCTGGCAACATATTATTTTTCTTTCTATCTACTTGGTTTCATCATTATTTAATTCCATAATGTTATTTTTTCTTCTATTTGTGACATCTTCCCATTTTGCTTCCTGTCATGTGCTCATGCAAGACAGCATGTGCACGTATGCGTGCGCGCATGCGCGCGTGCACACACACACACACACACACACACACATACACATGGGGATTTATAGTGGTCTGGTGTGGGGAATTGATGAATGCATCTGGTCTTACGTAGGTCTTGAACTTGCTGTATGTTTTGTGAGACTCTGTCTCTCTCTGAATCACTCTGAAATATTTAATGCTGACCTACCTTCTAGTTTTTCCAATTGAGAAAAAGAAGCAATTCCTAAGCATTCACTACATTTCCCCAATTTTACTTTCTGAGTCATATGTTCTTCCTTTTAAACCTCAATTGCTTAGTAAAATTAAGCCAGAGATTGCTCATCAATGGTTACACATGAACTACTTGATATTCATATAAAATATACTGAACATTAATTGGTCCAGCTGAGCCAATCTTTGCCAGTTTCTGCAAATATTTATAAAACATTCACTCACATATTTTTAATTTATAATTTTGGGGGCTGTTACTTGGGTTTGAACTCAGAAACTCACACTCCCTCAGATGGTTTGCCTGGCTTGGTTATCCACCCATTGAACCATGCTGGAACCCAGCTTTGTACTGGTTACTTTTGAGATGGGCTCTCAAGAACTTTTCTGCTTTTACTGGTTTTGAATCATGACATTCTGGATTATTTATTAGTAGATTGTTTTAGATCAAAAACAGACAGAAGAAGAAATGAGAAAGTAGAGAATGCTCAATAACGTCTCTGCAAAAATTTCCATATTTTATAGTTAGGCTGATAGAGTTTAAGGATGGATAAAGTTCTGCTGTAAACACAAATTTAGTGTTGGAAAAAGTGTTTTTGAGGTTGGGTCATATAACTTAACTTCAAAGTTCATATTGTTTTAATATGTTATTGTTACTATTAAGATTTTTGAGACTACCATTTCATGAGCCAAGGAATGAGCACATTTATTTTTGACAATATACCCCTCTCTTTACTTTCTCCTAGTTCACCCCTCCTGTCCCTGCCCACAAGTTGCAGAGTTCATTTTCCACATAGTTTATACCAAATAACATGCCTGTATTTGTTTACATTTCCTCCCTTTCTTCTTCCCTCTGCACTCCCTTTAACCTTCCTAAAAAGACAAAAAGCACAAAAGCAAAAATAAACAACAAATCGTATGTTTGTTATTTTAAGTGTATAAGTAGAATATAGAAAAGAAAGCTTTAAAATATTTTAGGATTAAGAAATCAGTATTAGGGAAGAAACTGAGCATCATGACTCAGGCCTCTAATACAAGATACCCAGTAGGTTCATTTTAAATTCATTAATTCATTATTATTATTTTAGCTAAAGGAAAGTCTAGGAAAAAGTGAATAAGATTATTACAAAAAATGGGAGCATGGTGGTACATGCCTGTAATCCCAAATCGTCTAGAGGCTGAGGTAGAAGGATTCTGTCTGAGGTTTCCCTCAACAAAGTATTAAGACTGTTCAAATACAATACTAAAGTAATAATAACTGGTAGTGTGACTCAAGTAGTTATATAAGGACACCCCAGTATTGTAACACACAGATAAAACAAAAACAAGGGAGAATATTTTTATAAATGCATAAAAAATTACAAAGAAAATAGCATCATCTTCCAGTATTATATCACATGTTATTTTTACCTAGTTATTTATGAAATTTCTGTATACCCTATTACTTTTTCTGAGATGAACTCTTCAACTTCTATCAACACGTAGGCACAAAAATACACAATATAATTTGCATGCATGCATGCCTAGTCTCTTGTGGTTCTCATAACAAAATATCCTCAACTGAGCAGTTTAGCATTAGAGAATTCCTTTTACTTCATATAGGTCCAGAGGCTGAATGTTCAATATCTAGGTGCCAGAAGTCAAGATTTCCCTAGAATTTGTGGACAACAATCTTTTCTTGTTGTCTAATGGTACCCCCCCCCCAAAAAAAAGGCAAAGTGGAAAAGTTGTGCTTAATTTCAGTGCTGAACTGAGTATTTTAAATTTGTTAAAAATGTAGAGACATGTCACTAGAGGAAGTTAGAGGATGTAATAATGGGAAAGACGAGTCAAGGATTTTCAGTACAGGACTGAATTCTTCCCTCTGAGCTTCTTTTCCTCAGTAAAGGTCTGGGAATCATATCTGCAGGGACACTGGTGGTGTAGTGGATACCAATGTTTTAAATCTCTCTTTCTTTTGTGTAAGTTACTCCTGGAATGTTGGTCTAAGCCAACCAACAGAAGTTGGTAAGTTAAAGGGAATAGGAAGTAGATTTGAAAAGATTTCTAAATCTCATGGTTATCTGTGAACTCTCTGTTTTAAAGATAAAAGATTTTCATCAGGAGCAGAGAATTGGGAAGATAAAACAGGCAAAAAATCACTTCTGAAACTAATATATAAGGAAAATAAATAAATCCTATTCTTCAATATTATGTGAGCTATACAAGAGAAGCCAATAATAAAATCAACAAAGTCAGCAAATAAGAAAGGGAAACTGAATACCAACCAAAATAAAATGAAGAAATGTGCAAAGTCTGCTAGTCTTTTTAAATTTTGTTTGTTTGTTTATTTATTTATTTATTTATTTATTTTTGGTTGTGGGGCCTGAACTCTGGGTCTGGGTGCTGTCCCTCAGCTCTTCAGCTTAAGGCTAGTGTTCTCCCACTTGAGCCACAGTTTATCATCTCAAGAGGGCATTTCTTATTCACTGTGTTTGAACTGTCATGAATTCATTCCTTCTGAATAAGTGTCATTATCATATAAATTATATCATCCCTTTTACTTTGATTAAGCATTTCTGCCTACAGTAGCAGATCTGATATCCTAACACTTTTGTTTATTTAGGTTCATAGCGATAAACAGGTAGGTCTAGGTCCTCATGCATTTTCAGGACATTTCTCTGCTCTGCACTCTAACATATATGTTCTTGACAATACTTGCCTTGCTACATCTGGTGTCCAGTGAGGCATTTCACTGGGTTTTGTGACTATGAACCAATAGAGTGACTCTGGACTACCTACAGTGGACAAGCAGGAGAAGGGAGGGTTTCACAGTAAACTCGAGGCATACTTAAACTAATTGCAGCACCATTGAAAGGTAAAGAAAGATAAAAAGCATCTAGCAATTAAAAGGTAATGCAATTACTAAAAAAAAAAAATAAAGGTTTTGGTTGAAAGAGTATCATAAATAAAGGATTTTGGAAACCTGTAGAATTAAAGGAGAATAAGACACAGAATTTGAAGTTGATAAGCAGAAGCTATATCATTAGAGTGTTTGTATACAACTCAGAGACACTCATTCTACTCCAGAATTCTTATTATTTGATGCTCATATTTTCCTCTGATAAGTTAGCTAAAGTTTTTTGAGCTAGGGAAGAATCTGCTAAAAATAAGATCATGTATTTTCCCAGAGTTTAATATTCATCATTTCTTCTGAACCATATGGAACAAACAATGAGAAAGTCTAGTAGGAATCAAAGCAAGGACAGTATTATCAGCTGAGAAAGGCATTTAATTCATATTTGAATATTACATAGTTCAAATGCCTAATTCACTTGCCTCTGTATGCCAAGTCTGTGCTCCAGGTTTAAAGCTATCTGATTCACCTTTGAACTGGGGCAGAAACCTGCAAGTCTACTACAAACTGCCAAGGACTTTCTGAAAATAATCCCAAGACACTACTGTCAGTGTTGTATGGGAACTGTCCCATTGGCTAAAATGAGAATTAAGAAACTTTGTTCCCAGAATTGTGTTAAGGGAGCTCTGAGCATATGTGATTTTTGGCTTACTATGGGAAGTTATTTTTGCTGAGTTCAGCAGCATCTCTGACCTTTGTAAGATATTCATCTCAGAATGACATCACTGAAGAAAGAGTACTTGAGCACTCTGATTGGCTGTACTCAAAAATTATGTTGGGATTGGATATCATCTATCTTTCCTGCTTACCATCCCATTTTCAAATTCAACTTTGAATTTGAAATGCAATTGAGATGAGAGTGCAGAAAATGTTTTATTTCTAATAATGATTAAAAAATATTGATTATTTTAATTTATGTAACGCCTTTTCAATAGGTCACTTGAAAATGTGAGCCTTTCAACCAGAAATAATCAGATTAAAGGCTTTTATTCTTCACTATTAATAAGCCACAAAGTATATTGAAAAATTGTTGATAGTAAAGTATTAGGATTACATTTCACCTTTTAATAGTTTAATTACATTTAAATACAAATACTAATTAAGTGAGTAAACAGTGTAATTCACTTGTCATAGTCAGATCTTAATAGACTAAGTATATAATTTACTCTTTATTATAATATTCTACTTTTTATATTTAGGTTCTCTATGAATATTAGACTCATTAATAATTGTGAATTAGTATAGTTTGGGTAATAAAAGGCTTTTGGATGCAAAAATGATTTTATTGTCAGTATGAATATTTCATTTTCAGTGATTAATGATGTTGACATTTGGTTCATAATGAAATTTTGTTACTTTATATTTCTATAGTATTCTTTTTCTAAGAATGTCAGGGTACTTCTACCTTCTTTTTCTGTACCCTCAAGAAGAAGAGTGCAAACATATTCATGTAGCTACTTCATTACAAATTTACTCAATTTTTAAAATAATTCTACTAAAAAAGTAAAATAATAGAGGCCTTTTTTTGTGTGTATAACAGTACTGGGACTTGAATTCAGTCTTGTATTACTACTTAGCTTTTTTTTTTTTTATCCAAGGATGTTGCTCTACCATTTAAACCACAGATCCACTTCAAGCTTTTTGATGCTTCATTGGAGATAGAATCTCATGGACTTTCTGCCCTGGCTGGCATCAAAATGCAATCGACAGATCTCAGCGTCATGAATAGCTAGCATTACAGGCATGAATCCACATCACCTGACAAAAAGACTCTTTGGTTGCCTGATTTTATAATATTGTCTTGGTAATTATTTTATTTTAACTAAACATGTGAGATTTAAATTAAAAACCAAAAGCATTATTTGAATAAAAGGTATTAACATCTTTGTCCCAGTCAACTTAAGTTTAAAATTCTAGCTGTTGAGCTGGGTCTTGGGCTCATGCTTGTAATCCTAGCTCCACAGGAAGCTGAGATCTGAGGATCATGACAGCCTGATCAGGAAAGTCTGTGATATCATTATCTCCAATAAACCACAAAGTAGCTAGAAATGATGCTGTGGCTCAAATAATTAGAGTACTAGCCTTGAGAAAGAAAACACAAGGAGAATGCTCAAGACTTAGGATCAAAAACACAAAACAAACAGAAAAACACCCAAACAAATGAACCTCCTCCCCCCAAAAGCCCAGCTAGCTGTTTCATACCAAGTATTTGGGTGAGGCCCAGGTGGCTCAAACCTGTCATCCTAGCTACTCAGGAGGCTGAGATCTGAGGATTGCAGTTTGAAACCAGTCCAGGCATAAAAGTCGCCATGAGACTCTTATCTCCAATTAATCACTCAAAAAACTGGAAGTGGAGCTGTGGCTCAAGTAGTAGAGTTTGAACCTTGAGCATAAGGGTGCTCATGGACAGTGCCCAGGACCTGAGTGCAAGTCCCCCCAAAGAAAAAGGTATTTGAGTTCTGTTAGCATGAAGTGAATTAAATAGTTTTATGTCCAAATTTTAAAAAATCTGTGTTTGTTAATATTAATAGTCTATCTTTATCGTATATAGCTATGAACACCATAACCTAGCCTTTACAAATGTTGTAAAGGAAATACATAAATAAAATGTAAAAATGTTTTCAAGCCTATTTCTTTTTTTAAATATGTATTTTATTGTAAAGATACTGTATACGGGGGTTACAGTTACATGAGTAAGGTAATGAGTACATTGCCTACTGTTACTCCCTCCTTTGTTTTTCCCCTACCATCTCTTCCCTCCCCACTTCCCCAACTCCTCCCTTCCCCTCCCCCCGTAGGCCTGGTGTTGTAAAGTTTGTTTTCAACATAGTGTCTTATACATCTCATTACTACAATGGGTCAACCTGTATCCATATGTAAGCATTTTGTTTTTTTTTTCCCCTTCCCCTCCCCAAATTAGAAAAATGTATATACAAGATTCAGGGCAAGCCAATTTCTTAAGTGTACTGGCAAAATGAAAATCAAATCTTTGTCAGGTGATGGCTGCTCATACCTGTTATCCTAGCTACTTGGGAAGCTGAATTCTGAAATGCAGGTTCAAATCCAGCCCAGACAGGCAAAACCTTGAGATAGTTATATCTAGTTAAAGCAGACATGGAGGAATAGCTCCACTGGTAACCTTCCAGTAAAAATCAGCCATGCCTCATCCTACTCATAGATGGGACTACTGAAGCAAAAGAAACTAATAGGAAACAGTTAATGTCAGAAATCAGTTATCCAGGAGTTCGGGGAAGATGGCGGAGGAGAAGCTGGATTCTGAACAAGCTCTCCCATAGAAAGCAGTTTTAGAGTTCTAGTGAACAGTCCTAAGCCAGAGAATCACACCAAGTGTGCCATCACAGGATACAGAGTTAGGCAACAGAGGGGAAGCCAAGGCAAGGAGACACATCTGAGTGCTTGTCAGCAGCCGCTGCTGCGGTGGCAGGGTGGTGGCGGCGGCCACAGCCATACCTGAGCCACACAGAGCCCGGGACGAAGGAGTCACACGCAGCAGGTGAGTGGATTCTACTCAACACCAGCAAGAACCGACAAGGAGCAGACAGCTTCATCCTGCAGTTTGCAGACCAGAGACGACCCAGGAACCAAGACTCCGCGTGAGTAGAAGCCTGATGTCCTCATTCCTTCTCAGGGAGCAGAGGAGGGAAGGCCACCCCTCCCCCCCCAGCAC
>NW_012267292.1:265846-288359 GCF_000151885.1 Dipodomys ordii
GTGAAGGGTAAACAAAGGAGGAGCCTGCAATGCTTGGTAAGAAATGTACGCATTATCCTGCCCATGTAATTGTAACCCCTCTGTACAGTATGCTCACAAATAAAATAAAATTAAATTAAAAAAAAAGAAATAGTTATCCAATGGTGCAGAATCCACTTAAACTGTTGCAAGAGAGGACTGCAAATGGTAGAGTGCTAGCCTTGAGCTGAATTGCTGAGGGACAGCACCCAGGCACAGAATTCAAGCCCCATGACCAAAACAACACAAAAATCTTGGTATATTTTTGGATAGAAACTGTGTAAGATCCCTTATCCAAGAAGATATTTTCAAATGTAAACCTGGATACATATCTAAACCATGCAAGTAAGTATACATATCAATTGAATTCTGCGACACATTGTAGTTAATTTCTGCCAGAGAGAATGACAAGATAATACAGCATCAGAGAAAAAAAAATGGTAATAGTATTAAGGAAAGACAGTGATGACAGTGTAAGAAGAATTGCTGGTATGGACTAGAGAATTTTAAAAATAAAAGTCAAACGAAGAAGGGGATTGGGGAGGGAAGGAGAATTTGGGACAGAGGAAATTCCATTTTTAAAATGGATCATCTAATTATAAAATCAGGCACATACAAAACAGTTAAAGCAGAATATTTTTATTGAAATAAAGACAGAATTTTTTCTTTACTAAATACTACTTCATATCTTAATTAAGATCCTGGAATTTGAAGATATGAATAAATACTTAGAAAAGAAAAAAAAGTGGTATTCTACAAGAAGAAAACTATCATGTTAAACTTAAGGAATAATACAAGAGTGAAAAATAAAAATTTAGAGAATTAAGTACACCCCAAATTGTTTAAAATACTTCTAAATTTAATTATTAAGATGTCAGAAAATTCACTATGGGATATTTTTGCTTTACTTTGTTTTGCTTTGAGTGAACTCCAACCAGATAAAGGATTAAGACAAAAAAGAAAGTCTTTCTCAGTTCTGTATCAGAAAAGAAAAAGGCCAAATCATTGCAGATGCAGTAACACACAGTATTTTCTTAATAAATTGAGAAATAATATGAAACTAAACAATTTTTTAAAAATCGAACTTGTAAAAGGCTTGTAAAAAAACATTAAAAATTGATAGAATAGTCTCTTATTAACCTAATAAAGTCTTCCAAAACTTTTTTAAAGGAATTATAGAAACCTTAAACAAGCTCTTCAAGATAATAGCATTATTTCCTAGGTCTTTCAGTTAGATAATAGGAATACTTCCTTCCCACTTCTTTCAACCAGCATAGATTTGATATCAAATTGGTGTAATTTGTTTATTTTTCTTGGTGCTGATCCTGGAGCTTGAACTCAAGGCCTGGTGTTATCACTGAGCTTTTTAACAGAAGGCTAGAACTGGGCAACTTTAGCCACAACTCCACTTCTGGGTTTTTGATGCAATAGTTAATTAGAAGAGTTTCATGGACTTTCATGTTTGTGCTGGCTTTGAACTTTGATCTCTAAATTTCAGCCTCCTGAGTGCCTAGGATTGCAGATATGAGCCACTGGCACCCAGCTGGCCACTAGCTTTTTCAATCAAGACTAGTCAACTCGCCTTCTGGCATTTCGGTGTTTTAAATGAAGACTAGAGTCTCATGGACTTCCCTGCTCCAGATGACTTTGAACAAATATCTTCAGATCTCAGCCTTCTAAGTACTTTTTTATACTAAATAATTCAGTAAGGTGTTAGCAAAATAAATTTAGAAATATATAAAAAGTATAAGACTAAGTAAGATTTATTCTAACAAAAAGTTGGTTAATATTCTGAAAAATAATATAATTTAATTGCTAATTAAACAGAGGTGGAAAATCTTATGTTAACCTCAGTAAAGGAAGTAAAATAATTGGGTCATTAAAAAAATCTATTATTCTTAAAGTCATACAAAGGACATTTATAAAACTTACAGCTTACATTATTTTCCATTTATTTATTTATTTATTTTTCTTGTTTTGGTTGGTTGTGGGGCTTGAACTCTGGGCCTGGGCTCTGTCCCTCAGCTCTTTAGCTCAAGGCAAGTGCTCTACCTCTTGAGCCACAGCACCCCTTCTGGTTTTCTGAATGGTTTATTGGAGGTAAGAGTCCAAGGACTTTCCTGCCCAGGCTGGCTTTGAAACACGATCCTCATATCTCAGCCTCCTAAGTAGCTAGGATTACAGGCATGAGCCACCAGCACCCATTATTGCTCTTTGTAAACAGTAAGTCTGCTATCTTAGCAGTCTAAAAGAGAAGCAGAATAAAAAAAAGTCTGTGAAAATCCCATAGTTAACATCCTCCTTAATTTTGATGAACCTGAAGCTTGCTCAGTAAGATAAAAAATATGGCAAGGTGGTACCCTTTTGTGGTTACTTTTCTGTATCCCACTGAGCTACACTGAGTTTTGTACTGTATTCAATAACATTAAAAAATGAAAGCTACACAAGCTAGAGAAGAATATATAAACTATGTTCACAGAGAGCACGATTATGTATGGTAGAACTACGAATTATCAAAAATTCATGGAATTAAAGCAAGGTGACAGAAAACAAGTTTTGAATAATATTCAAGTCTATTGCTTTCCTCTGTAAGCAGGAATGAGCATGTGGAAATGAAAAGGAAAAGCATGGTACTATTCCTATTAGTCCAAATATGAAAAAACTCAGTAATGTGTGTCATAAAATGTGTACAAATCTATACAAGGAATAAAACAAACCTCTAATAAAGAATAAGAAATAAATGATAGAGGGGTGTTTTGTTCACATGGGTAGGAATATTTAATATTGTCAAAATCTAATATTTAGCAAATTGAATTTATAGGTTTAATAAAATCTTAATTAAAATCCCAGTAAGTTATTTTATGAATATTGACAAGTTGATTCTAAAGTTTATATTGAGAGGTAAATGACCCAAAGAAGCCAATATGCTATTGAATCCAAATAAAATTAGAAGGCAGATGTGACTTGACTTCAAGCTTTACTATAAAGCTACAATAATCAAGGCAATGTGAAACTGCTCAAAAAGATGTTAAAAAAAAGAAACATGAATCAATGAAATGGAATAGTCTAGAAATAGAGCCACATAATTGAATTAAATTGACCTATGACAAAGAAGCAGTCCTAATTCAGTCTATAAAGAATTGCTTTGTAACAAGCAATAGTAAAACAAATGGAAAAAAATGAATCCAGTACACCAATTATATCTCTCACATGAAAGAACTGAACTCAAAATGCATCATACAATTAAGGGTAAAAATAAAGATTTAGCTAGGTGTCAGTGTGGCTCTTGCCTGTAATCCTAGCAATTTAGGAAGTTAAGATTTAAGGATCATGGTTCAAACCCAGTCCTGACAGGAAAGTACCAGAGTCTCATCTCCAATTAGGTATTAAAAATGCTGGAAATGGAGCTAAATGGAAATGGCTAAAGTGTCAGAGAGTGGTGTGCAGTTAGTCTTGAGCAATAATAATAATAATGATAATAATAATAATAATGATGATGATGATAGGGCTGGGAAGGTGGCTCAGTGGTGGATGGCCTGCCTTGTATGCCTGAGGCCCTGGGTTCGATTCCTCAGCACCACATAAAAATGTACCCAAAGCACATGACATGCAGGTAGGGCAGCCCAAGAGCTTGGCACCCAAACACAGCTCAGAACCCCAAAACTGACATGATCCTGGGCAGTGATCACAGAGGTTCACAGGTGTCTTCAGAACCAACATTTAAACCTTTCTGCTTCCAAGGCCCTGGCATGATGCTCTTTTTAAAAAATCAAGATTTATCATCATTATTATTATCATCATCATCATCATCATCATTTTCACATTTTAAGAAGCTGTATAAAGGGGTTCCATTTTAATGACAGTTTATGAATACAATGTATCTTGATGGATGTCACCCTTTCATAATTTCCCCCATTCCTCCAAACCCTGCATTCCTTTCATTTCTTTGATTTGTAGAATCTACATAGTCCTTTATGATGACATTCTGTCCCCTCGTCTTCTCCTTACTTGTCTAGAAGATCTATGTTTGTACCTTTATATATGTGTCTGTGACTTTCTCTGTGTCTGTTATAACTTTTTTCATTTCCTTCCTTCATTCCCCTCCCTTCCCCTCTCTTTCCTTCCCCTCCCCTCTTTTCCCTTCCCCTCCCTTGTTTCCCCTCCCCTCCCTTCTCTTCCCTCCCCTCCCTTCCCTTCCCTTCCCCTCCCTTGTCTCCCCCTCCCTTCCCTTCTCTTCCCTTCCCTTCCCTTCCTTTGCTGTCTCTTTCCCTTCTTTCCCTTCCCTTTGCCTTTTTGTTGGTGCCCTTCCTAGGGCTTCAACTCAGGGCCTGAGTATTGTCCCAGAGCTTTTGTGCTCGTGGCTAGCACTCTACCACTTGAACAACAGCCCTATTTCTGACTTATACTGATTAATTGAAATTAAGAGTCTTATGGATATTTCCTGCTCAGGCTGGTTTTGAGGTGTGATCCTTGAATTTTAGCCTTCTGGGTAGCTAGATTTAAAGGCATGAGTCACTAATGTCTGGCCTCCTTGCTCTGGAAAACACTCTCATTTTGTTTAACTACCAGTTTCTTGGTATTCGTTGTCTTTCTAAGAAAGTACCATAGTTCAGTTAATACAGTTTTGTACACTTGCATAGCACCCTGATGAGTTTTCTTATACATTTACAAATAAGTTCTAGCTTCTGGACCTGACTTACTTAACAAATTTTTTCCAGGCTCATCCATTTCTTTGCAAATGATGTAACATCACCATTCCAAATGGATGAATAAAATTCCATTGTGCATATATAAACCACATTTTCCTGACCCCTCTGTCCACTGACGAGCATGTTATATGTAGAGGAGTCACAATGAACTCAAAATGACTTTGGGTCCAGCTTACTTTGTTTCAAGAAAGAATATTAACTTCCTATTATAATAATTTTTAAAATGTGATACTAACATGAAAGTAGTAAGCTGATAAAGGAGCACATACTGGGGCCATACAGAGTAAACCACAGGTTTGGACACCTGGTTTATGACAGAGGCAAACCAATTCTGAGAATAAAGAAAAAGCTCTTCCTTAATTAAAGGGTCACATGGTATCCGTACTAAGAAAATAGCCCTTGCCTTTTATGTGACAGACAAAAAATAAATTTAATTGATTTTATTAGTTTACGATAGAGAAATTAAGTCCTTTATAAAAATATTTAGCTTATCCCTCTATCATTCATATTTAACCCAAATTTATAGCTGAAAATATATAACCAAGTTTCTCCTCTTTTTCCTCCTTTTTCTTTCTTTTCCTCTTTCACATCCTCCTTTACATTTTTCTTTAGAAAATGTAGGTATTAGTCATGTGAACTTTTTTTACAAAATGAATTTTTTACTTTTTTTAAACTGGTATCTATTTCCTAACCTTAAACAATCATTATGTCTCACCTTCCAGATTAGCTGAGACTATAAAAGCATGCCAGAATACCAACTTATTTCTTTTTTATAATAGTGTTGGGTTTGGAGGTTGGCCCTGAATTTTGCTCCTTGTTTGTTAGGGTTGTGAGCGCTGGGGCTGTGAGTACACAAGACCCAGTGCTCTAGACTGTATACGGGGTACATTTCAACTGTGTCACATGGTGTCAGCTCTTCAG
The DNA here is from genome assembly GCF_000151885.1 of Dipodomys ordii. Classification (NCBI taxonomy): domain Eukaryota; kingdom Metazoa; phylum Chordata; class Mammalia; order Rodentia; family Heteromyidae; genus Dipodomys; species Dipodomys ordii. The sequence continues at coordinate 271,495 of NW_012267292.1, forward strand.
TATTTCTTACTTCTGTAAGTAAATCACTACAAAAATGTTTCTTTAATATATCTCAATTAAATAAAGAAAGAAAGTTGTAAACAGCAGATGAAATTCAGATTAGGCCGTGCAGCTAGGAGTAGTGGTGCATGCTTGTAATCACAACATTCTACAAATAAAGGCCGGAGGATCCTGAGTTCCAGACAAGCCTAGGCTACACAATGAGGCCTTGTTTCAAGAGATACATACAAATTCACAAAAATATCTATGTATCTATATGTATAAAATGACTTATGATGTGTAAAACATTTAATATCTAATTATAAGATGTGTATTATATATTAAAAATATAATATATATACACATGTTATAGATTTTATAGTATAAACATATATATTATATATATTAATATGCTATACACTATATGTTATATATTACATATATTATAAGATGTATTACATGGTACATATAATATACATAGTATATACAATATATTAATAAACAATATATTAATATATCACATGTTAATGTTGTTACATGAATGTTACATATATTATGTATAGTTGATATATATTTATGGCATATAGTTACTTCTTAATTATTTTCTAAATAATATATAATATGCAAATGCTTATATACACACGCAAACACATACCAAGTTGTATTGAGTTAAAACTTAAGTATTGAGTTAAAACTATATACAGGAAAACTAATAGGATAGTGTGAAACTCAGAAACTGAAACACAGAAGAAATAATTTTGTGCTTGGTCAACAGATTTTTAGTTCTGAGTACATTTAACAGATAGTGTGGGAAGTAGGAGAAAAGAAAGCAACATGATCCCTTACCCAGCACAGCTCATGTGCTGTGACAACATAGCAAAGAGTAAAACAATACAAAAAGTGTGAGAGAATCAAAAGTTCCCAAAGAGAATTTTCTCAAGGCCAGAGAAGACCGATCTGAGAACCAAAGAAAGTGCTGACTTGTCCATCAATTAAGTGGAAGTTTATGCATTTACATTTCAATTTGATTATCTCACAAACAATCGGAAGACAGACACTTTCAAGAAAACTAAAATGAATTTCACTGGCCCAAATTCACTTACCTTAAATCAATTTTGCTAAATATAAAAAGAGTAGGAAGTAACCAACACTAGGTAGAATTAAGGAAATAAACAGCAGATTTTTCTAATTAAATATCTATTTTTATTGTAAAGATACTGTACAGAGGGGTTACAGTTACATGAGCAAGGTAATGAGTCCATTTTTTATTAAGCATTGTTACTCCCTCCTTTGTTTTTCCCCTACCATCCCTTCCCTCCCCAACTCCCCAAGACCTCCCTCACACCCCTCCCTCCTCCCCCCGCCTGCCTCCCTGCAAAGTTATAAAGTTCCTTTTCAGGATAGTGTCTTGTATGTCTCATTGTGACAATGGGTCATCCTGTATCCTTATTTCAGCATTTTCTTATTTCCCTTCCCCTCCCCAAATTAGAAAAACATAGATACAAGATGCAGGACACCAAAATCAAATACAGTGACATAAGGGGTTGTACCATGGGGGAATAACATACAAAGAAACACACAAAAAATCACATAGTACTTTATAAGTACATTAATAAAAACAACAAGAAAGATAAAAATCTCTTGTGTCCCTATCTTGGGGTTCATTTCGTTTAGCATCAGATTATATGGGTCATATTTACATAGTTTTTTACCTCTTCTAGAAACAGCAAATAATTTGAGCTCAATCTTGCCAATCTAATATTTGCATAGTTCTTTCCAGAGTATTCCACACCAATTAAATGATAAAGAAGTTTTCCTCATAATTCCTGTTTCCTTATCTCAAACACCTCAGTTCATTATTTCAGGTTCCTTTATCTTTTATTATAATTTTTAGTTTTTTTGTGTGTGTTATCATTAACAGTTGCACAAAAAGGTTTCAACTCAACATCTCAACTTGCCAGTGCCATCCATTTGGATCAATGTCACCCCTTTCAACATTCTCATTAAACATGATGATCATTAAGTTTCAATATATTTCTGGTCCAAGTTGTCAATTGCCTTGTTTCCAAACTCAGTGTCCACATTTTGTCTGTTTTTGTGCCAACTGACTATTCTTCATTTTATTTCAATTAGTAATTAACACAGTTTGGGGTATTACATTCTTTGCTAATAAGTGCCTAAGGAACTTTTAGGAAAAACAAAAACCATAGTAAGCCAGTTGCAGTGTTTATTCAAAGGCCATCATTTTACAATTTCCTTTCTGCTCACAATGCTTTGAATTTGAAAATATATGATAATCGTCTAAAATGTGCTATTTTTTAAATGAACTAAAATGTACTGGAAACATGAAAAAATGAATAAAAACAAAAAAATCGGATATATAAAATAAAAGCTCACCAACAGATATCAGGTCGTGTTAGTTTTTTTTTTTTGTGTGTGTGTGTGGGGGTTCCGGTCGAAGGGCCTGAACTCTGGGCTTGGGCCCTGTCCCTCAGCTCTTCAGCTCAAGGCTAGTGCTCTACCACTTGAGCCACAGCGCCACTTCCGGCTTTTTTCTTTTTGCTTATGCGGTGCTGAGGAATCAAACCCAGGGCCTCTGGCTTTCAAGGCAAGCGCTCTACCACTGAGCCACCTTCCCAGCCCCTCGTGTTAGTTCTTATAACAAAGTATAATAGAATAGAAGCATCATTCAGTAGATAGATGGATGGATAGATAGATAGATAGATATTCTTATCTACAGATATATGTATATATATAGATGACTATATGTGTGTATACATAGAGTTTCAGTTATGCACAATCAAAATAGCTATAAATACAGATAGAAATAGAAAGATGTGACTATCTCTGTTTATATTTGTCTCTCTAATTTACATAAAATAATTCTTATGAACTGAGACTTGAATCCACTCAGTAAAGTTAAAAATAAATTTTATCTTATTTGTGTTAAAATGTCCAGGTATTGTAAAGTCACTCAGGAGGTTGATTTCTGAGGATGTAGGTTATAGCTAGCTTAGACAGAGAAGTCCATGTGACTCATCTCTAATTAACTACCCAAAATCCAGAAGTGGAACTATGGCTCAAGTGGTAGAGTGCCAGTCTTGAGTAAAAAAGCCAAGTGAGAGTATCAATATCTATTATCTGTGTCTATATCTAGATATGGATACCTATATCTTATATATAGGTATATATACATATATATTAGGTATCTGAAAATGATCTCTGAAAGCAAAAGTTATGTCAAAAATTTGAATGATATATCTAATACATTAGATATCAATATCTAATATATATTATACATTTCATTCTTTACATATATTTAATATCTATGTCTCTATAGATATGAATCCATAGGTTGTTCATATCATGAAAGTAAATTAAAATATTCCCACTAAAGAACAATTATAGTCAAGGTGAAATTTTGAGCTTTGAAAGGTATGAAGATGGTTTATTATTACTACATGACTGCCTTTTGCTGTGCTGACACAACTACAATTCCTGAACTCTGATGTTCTGAAACTCAGTAGTGGTGAGCACTGATTGTGACCCCTGCAGCTTCTGGTCCCAGGCTTTCCTAACAGACATTGCCAAGTTTTTCTTGATGTCCAGCTTCTCATGTGCTCATGGAAATGGGCCACTTCCTAGCTCCAATATGTAATTGTTCTTTAATCTAAATCTAATTATGACAGCTCCCTTTGTCGTGGCCGGGCTTTGTCAGCGTGATTAGTGCTGTGTCCAATACACCATCTGAGGACCACAGTGTGAGAAAAGTGCTTTAGTCCCTGATGGGTTTGGCAGTAAATAGTGGCTGCCCCCATTGAGATTTATTTCAGGGTCACCTAAAGCCTGGGCTGCAGAAACTGTCATTCAGTCCTCACAGGACAAGGCTGTAGACATACTTCAGATGCTGATGATGCATAGCCAAGGTCAGGGGCATGTGCGTTCCTGTGGTGCTGAATTTGGCCCCGCTAATTCCCTTGGAATCAGGTTTTCCAGGTTGGCTGTCTGGAGGTCTGTGACACGGAACTCCTCATTGTTTTAGACGCTGACCTCCCTTCGTGCTGTATTATTTGAAGCCTGAAAATGTTCCACCTGATAAAACACAACCATTGTGGAAATATAGACAGTAAAACTTAGTATCCCTAGTTGTGGTGACTTAAAAAGAAATACTTACATTTAAATTGACTTTTTATAAATTTTCTTTTTATCTTTAACAGTTGTTACAAAGGAGCTGTCACTAGACAAAGTATATGACTACAATGGATCTTGAGCAATGCACCACTTACATCATTCTCACTGTCTCTCCCAACCTGAACCATTCCCTCAATTTTCTTAATTTTGTTCAATATACATTGAATATTATGGCTGCGTTTTCCATATTTCACTCTTTATCTGTCTACCCCTCTCCTCTTGATTCTACCTGCCAACTTTCAAGTACCCAATTCCTGGTGTTTATTTTGTTAGATTGTGAGTTAGCCCTCTCTAAGGAATTAAACTGTACATGCTTAGATATCACCTCAAAGTGTATATTTATATATCCATGGTTTAATTGTAGCTTCCCTATATGAGAGAAAACATACTGTCCCTGTAGGCTTGATTTAATTGCATTTAACATGATTCTTTCCATTTATTTGCCAATGATGCAACATTATTCTTTCTAATGGATAAGTAAAATTCCATTCTGTGTGTGTGTGTGTGTGTGTGTGTGTGTGTGTATATCCACATTTTCTTGATCATTTTTCAACGTGGGGTCATCTGGGCTAATTCCATAATTTGACCATGGTGAATAGGACTGTTTAACAGATTCTCATTAAATAGTCCATGATCTTTCTCACAATCTTCCTGAGAGCTGGAACCGCAGGCATGTACCAGGATACCCAGCCTAAACTGACTAATTTTAAACTATAAAACTTGATATTGTTTTATAGTAAGCTGTGTAAAATAAACTCCACCCGTGGCTTCCAGGAGTTTATCTAGAAACATCTATCACTAGCTCTTTTGTCCTTGCAGCTGTATTGCTAAAACTATAAGTATATGAATAGCATTTATTACTACTCTATTAAGTTTTGTGAATAAAAACACTATACCCATTTATTCTACTATCACTGAGAGTTATGTGATAATATTTTCAATAATGTGAAGAAAAATAGATAAGACAGTAAGTATTCCAAAAGGAGTAACATCAAATCAAATTCCCCCGACTGTTGAAGGATGGCGTACAAATATATTTATTTGCATGCATGTAGATATTAAGAGTTATTTTGTACTTATCTAATACTGAAACAGAAGCTAGCATTAAAGGAAAACTATCTATGACAGGATTGAGTAGATAAATGCAACATTCGGATAACATTTTTTTAAAAAGTTTCACATGAGCTAGAATGTACTGTAAAAGCAGTGCTGTTGTTAGCTGAATTAATGTAAATTTAGGATTTGGGAGCAGGGAGGCTACTCAAGAACAGGTTCACATTGACTGGTTTGAGGAAGTGTGGCAGGATGCTGCAAACTCTCCTACCTATGACTAAGACTTCTGATGGCAAAAGAATATGAATCAGATTCAACAGAGGTACATAGTCTGAAGCTTGGTGGAAGTGAGCTGTGGACTCCTAAATCTTGCCCCTGTGATGTGAAATGTTCATAACCTCCTAGGTCAGGATGTCTGCAATTGTGATGACTAAGGGCTCCTCGCATCGGCACCTTCTGTGCAGAGAACATCAAAACGTTGGCAATCCTGAAAAGAAGACTGTTTGTAGCAAGCAGTCCATGTGTATAATTCTTCCTACTTGAGAAGCAGTTGGTGGAGGATCCTTAATCAAGAGCAGTTCAGACAAAAGTTTACAGGACTTTATCTCAACCACAAGTCACGGGGGGTGGTTCAGAACTCTGGTCCATAGGAAGTAGAGGTAGGAGGATCACAGTTTTCACGTCAGGCTTGGCAAAAGTGCAAGAACCTATCTGTAAAAATAAAATAAAATACCTCAAAGTAAATGGATTCATGGAATGGCTCAATAGTTACAGTGTTTCTCTACACCCTATGAAATCATGAGTTTAGTCTCGAGTATCCCCAAACCATACCTTTTAGAATAGTGAAAATTATGAAATCTAAGCTGCCAGACCTAGAAGGACCAGCCTTGTTAGTAATAATTTTAAGAATCAAAACTTAGACCTTCTATGTTTGTTAACTCGTGGCTCATGTTTGGGACATGGATTGTCCAGATTAAATATTGTTCTTGGGTGTGTCTAGAAGAATACTTTCAAATGTGGTTTGTTTTGTTGACATTGGCTTATGCAAAAAACTAAAGGCTCTTCTTCAATATGGCAGGTGTCATCCAAACCACTAAGGGTACCAATGCAACAAAAAATGAAGGAAATAGGAACCTTTCCCCTCCCTGTACTTGAGCTGAAGCTCCAGTCTTCTCCGGCCCATGCACAAAGATCAACATTGTCAACTGCCCTGGTTCTCAGACTTTCAGATTCACAGAGGAACTTTGCCAGGGCAGTCCAGAAGCTCCAGATGTCATGGCAAAGACCAAGGTACTTCCCACTGGTTTCTGTTTATAGAGGATTAGAACTAACTCCTCTCCATAGTAGGGGAATGAAGAACGACTTGAACAATGTATGTGAAGCTGAACTCATCTTAGTCACCTTGGGTTCTGTACTTCGAAGAAATCACGATGTCATGCACATATTCATTAACTGTGTACGCAAACTGTAAAGAACAATAGCAGGAAAAAAACTGAGGGATCCATGATGGTTTCTGCACTGAATGTTCTTTGCACTGGAAAACAAGGAAGAAGTCAATTGTGTGCTTAGGTCAAAGAGGAACATGTTCAGTGTTCTCAACTGACCTGATGTAGGAGCAGTCTAAGTGATTAAGAGAATACTTGAGTAACTAAAACATTACATTAACCCCTCTCAATTTCTCCAGTTAACCAATGAATCACAAATGCCAGAATCTATCAAGAATAAGGTATCTTTTTTTTCCCATTGGTTCTGCCAATGACTATTTGGATGTTTATAACATCTCTGAGGCAATGCACTATTATCAATACAAACTGGTGGTCTCCAACTGCACAGGTAATTGTCCTGTCATATATGAGATTATTTTGCAGGTTTTATATGGGCCTTATGCTGAATGTTTCCCACCTCTGACCTCTGCCCTGAAAATGCTATACTTCATCTTTGATTTATATCTCATATATTATCACTTCTGTGACATCTCAAATTAAAATTTCTTCATTTCTAACATTGGCCTGGTTACATATCACCACACATAACCAAAGCCAATCACTAGGTGACAAGTTAAGACATACAGGTATACATATGTTTACAAAAGAATAAAATTTACAATTTTGCTGGCAATTATACATAATAATTAAGTAAAAACAAAAGCATACAAGAAGATAAAAATGGCCCTTTGTCCTTTATTTTGTTGTTGCTGTTGTTTACACTAGTCTTTGGCTTCTCACCTCCATGTGCAAGCTGTGAATTTAGGGCGAAGTTGGCTACGATGCGCTGTGCTGGAGATACTTAATTAAAAATGCAGAGGTTTGAGGAGTTATTATATAGTCATTATTGCTACTTGTGAGTGGAAAGAACAAGACATTATAGCTAAGTGATTATGCTTAAACTCTCCATTAATTGGTAACAATTTTCAATTTAAATATAAATAGTTCTTATATTTCTGCGCTAATTAATCCATACACAGGAGAGCTGATCTCCTAGAAATTGTCTTTTGGGAATAATGTTTACTTTTCTCTGCCACACACTTAACAAACAGCCTTTTTTACTTTGTTTCTCTCTTAGGGAACATTCACAAAGCGACAATGCATTTCCACACATTATTTGGCAGCTGGTGAGGGAATATGTAAGTCCATAAATTAAGAACCCCTGTGCAAGCCCCCCATTCTAAATTAAGTATAAAAATAGAAGGAACAGTTCATAAAGATGGGTTTTTGCACACAAACAATTAGATTAGAAGTTTGAGGACATAATTGCACATAAACATTTTTTATCAGTTTTGCTTTATAACAGGATGTTGTTGCTATGGGAAAAGTGCACCCACATTAAAACTGAAAATCAATTTTTGATGAAATAGTGATACTTGTAGCCTAGAGAAAATCTGTTGAGTTGGTAAAGACTTTGGTAAGCAGTAGAGTACAATACCTGTGAAAAATATAATTTAGAGGCCTGCCTTTAGAGATATAGGTTTGTTTTTTTACATATATGAATCCTGTAAACAGGTATTTTAGAAAAAGATGATGTAATAAGGGCAATGATAAAAGAACTATTTTTATAAAAATAAATTTTATCTTCCACTGGTAAAATAATACAGATATATTTAAGACATATTTTTTAATGCTAAAATGATAGAAACTCTGTTTGAGCTTTGACATTTAAAGACACTAGCAGGTGTAACATCCAGGTCCTGAGGACAACAGTATATAACATGAAAATAATAGGAAAACTAAAATGGAAGCTACATTGAAAATGAAAGCTACTTTTCAACTTTTATAGCCAGGAGGCCACCAACATGACAAGATTTATTCAGGGTTCCAGCAATTGTCTGGAAGATGACCTTAGGTGACCTCCATCCTTTGACCCAAAGATTCTTGAAGGACCAAGTTACCAGACAATTACTTGTGGCCAGAGGCTCAAGAAACACTGCAAAGAATTATCTTAGTCCTGTTTTACTGACATTTCCATTCTGCGCTCTATCTTAAGAAGGCCCTGCTCCATCTCAGCATTCAACAGCCCACATAAGCTTCCACTGACCCTAAGTTCAAAACACTGCTACAGAGCTTGCTGAAATTGCGATTTCAAAACTTGTAACTCCTGATAGCTCCAATAAAGCCTGATTTTTGTTTCTGTAAAATTTCTGTGCTTAGATTGATCAACATAAAATAAAGGTGAATTTAGCCTAAATGTAACCTAATTTTTCCTTAGGGCTGTCAGAGACCTGAGATATAAAGCAAACAATTACCCCCAAAATTCGGCAACAGAAATACATACAAACTAATTGCTGAGATCTATTTCACTACAGGAAATGAAACACAAGCTCTAGGAATACCTCAATGACAATTGTGAAGAAGTACTGAAGGATGATCTTGGGTTACTGAAATAGAAAAACAAAACAAATGGTTCCAGAGGGGAAAACCTGGAAGAGCATGAGGGGAGGGAGGACAATGGCCAAAAAAAAAATGAATTTGTAACCACCTTTATAATAATAATCAAAAAGAAAAAAATTTCCAAAGGCTTAGGATTTCTCTAGAGCATTCCTCTAGAACAGGGGTGGGGAGTCCTTTGTCTGAAAACAACCCTTTGTTTCTTTATAATAACATTTGTGGGCCATACACAATTATTACCTTGAAAATTAGACAAATAAATTTGGTCAAACATTTAATGGACTCATCTCTGATGGGAGAACTAGAAGTGACTTTTGATGAAGCTTTTAAGTTTAGTTTGCACTGATTATGTTACTGCCTACAACCTCTTTTTCAGATTTAGTTTGGTAAACCTGGCCCACACTTCATTCTTAGAGATGTGTGTTTGGAAAAGAAATTCTGACAGTGGTCAATCACTCTGAATACGGATGCATATTTCAATGTTTCTCTCCTCAAAATGGGAACTTCATCATTGCTGATTTAGTATGGATAGGGCTCAAGCATTTGAAAATCATTGTGTGTAGCTTTCAGCTCATCACTCCTTTGCTGCTGAATGATTTCCTGTTGTAGGTTAGCAGGCACATTGGCTGGTTCCACATTGAATGGTGAAGCAAAAAAATTTACTTTTCATTCATTAAATCCCTCAACTCATTTCACATTTACCAGCAAATGCAAGCGTCATAGAAAAGGTTTTGCTTCTAGAATAAGGAAATTCACCATGTTGTTCCTTTAAAGCTACCTTCATTAAGCTTTAAATGATTTCAGGTGTGAAAGCAGGCCATGAGATGCTAGTGGGAGCCCTGCAGTTTGATTCTTCAGTTGTGAGAGGTGCTTCATAATGTCCACTCTGAACACTATATCCCACAGCTACTCACTACTATTGAGTTCCCAGACAGGTTCTCTCTTCATTTCCATGAGTTGCTTGGCTTCAGCTAGCTGTTCATAAAAACCTCATGAATCTAATTCACAGTGATAAACATAATCATCACACCCAAAGCCAAGACAGTTCAGAAACTCCTTAAGTTCATGGCTGCTGAAAAAATTGGCATATGACACCACTGTTGATATTACATTGCTGGGCTTTAAAAATTTCACATAGAGTTTCTTAGTGTATACTGCAGAAGCATATAATTAAACTACTTGGATCATGACTGAGATGCTCCAGTTTTTTTTTGTGACAAACCTATTTACCCCCCCCTTTCTTTTATCAAACCATGGCTGTGGCTTGGTCTATAGTGAGATCACTTAATTTTTCAAATGTTGGCTCAAAGCTTTTCATTAATCAAGCAATGACTTCCAATACCTAGCTTCATATATGTCCAAATGTGCAGTATTTACACAAAACAAAATGGCCAGTTGGGCAGCACTTGTTGCATCCGTTGTCTTGTGAAAAGTCACCGAGACAAATAAAAGTTCATTACATCAGGGACTGCATAACTTACTTTCTATTATATAGTAGGAAATTTACATTCACTATATGTATAAATTTGGTAATACACATTTCAACATTATAAATCACAAGGAAATGATGAAGAATTTGATGACAAAAAAGGAAAGAAAAGCAAGTTCTGCTAAGATTTTTAGAATCTGCTAAGGTTTTAGAATTATCTGAAAGGTAATTTAATTTCAGTTAATACTTTAATGAGGTGTTGTGGAAAAGATAGAAAAGAACAAAATCTACTAGCTATATAAAAGGGAATAAAAAAGAAAAACAAATATTGCAGGACTTGGTCCTTTCTTTGTGACTAGCATTTGCAGTGATTCAATAAACACATCTTATTTAAGGATGGCTCCATTTTTAGAGTTTTAATCACACAGCCTTTATAATAGAGAAAAGGGTATAAAATTCTCAGTGAAAGCCTATAATAAACATGGAAACAAAAATAAGTAGAGTGAAACTTTTAAATCATTTAAAACAAGAAAGGAGGAAAAGTACAGTCGGAACATTTTTGTGTGAAAATGGAGCAAAGAAACTTGAGACCAGTTTGGGAAAAGGTAGGGAGAAAGAATAACAGAGAAGATTGTACAACTTAACGATGCATCTTAAGAATAAAATGCATTGGACTTGTTAAAAGAAAACCTTGTCACTTACAAAACAAACAGATCTTTAAGATTGAAATGTACAGAAAAAAATTAATATGGCATCCTCTCCTCCAAGAACTGTGAAACAATTTTCAAAGGTGTATTTTGCATTGGATAAGAAAATTAAAATAAAACAATGAAAAGAAGAAGACACATATTTGAAGGAATCCTGCAGAAGAATTTTCCATTATTAATAAGACACTAGCACACAGATCCACAGCTCAGAAACACCAATGATGACAAAGATAGAAGATAATTTCAACTAGATAGATAATGTTCAATCTGGAACAAACAAGATTAATAAAGAGAAAATCTTAAGAGCCCAAGGGAAGGTAACCAAACACTTAATAAAAGAAAACTCTACAAGGTTCTAAGTTTAATTTAATTAAAAGGAGTGGAAAATGGAAAAATAAAGAGGCTTGGAGGTTAACTTACACCAAACTATATATCAAGAACAAAAGACATTGCTACCATCTTAAGTAAATATTGTGATCTTAACCCAAATCTTGTCCAGACCAACCACTTAAGAACTATGTCTGAAGCCAAGGTCAATCCACAGTCAAGGATTTAGTCTCTTTATGGATTGCCCTTCTCTGGTTTTTGTAATACTTTCCTCCTATGTGGAGCAAAAATGACTTGATTTGTAGGTTTGGTGAATATTTGTCTAACTGCTATCTTTTCTTAATGAAGTCTGAGGTTGTAGGACCTGGTCCAATCTTTATGATTAGCACTTATAATGACTCAATAAACATGTCTCATTCAGGGATGGCTCCATCTTTAGAGATTGAATCACATACGCTTTATTATAGAGAAAAAGGTATAAAACTCTCAGTGAAATCTCATTAAAACATGGAAATAAAAAGTAAGTAAAGTGAAACACTTAAAGCATTAAAAACAATAAGCAAATCCCCAACACAGGAGCCTCAATACCAAATTGCTACTAGAGAGAGAGAACAATTTTACCAGAATCCAGCTGACCTGAAGCTATATCAGTTACACAACTCCAATAACTCATTCTATTATCTCCTGTAAGAGGAGAAAAATAATAGAAGTAAATGAAACCTTTGGCATTTGTAGTTGCAGCAAACATTCAGCACAGGCTTACTCTTAGGTAGATTATCATGAAATAATCACACTAAAAGCCTAATTACTGTAGTTGCTATTACCCAACATATTATCTTTAGTTTCAACACAAAATTCAGGTGAGCTACAGACGTCAGGACCAGAAAAATAAAAACACAGAAAGCATGAAAATACTACATGAGAAATTTGCAATAACTGTTTAATATAGTAAGAATGGAATGGGAAGATTAGGCAGTATATAAGCAGATTTGAGCAATGTAGCTAGGCAGACAGAAAAACTAAGAAACAAGCAAAAGAAACAGCCAGAAACCAAAAGCATTAACTGAACTATAATAATCTCCATAGAGAGTTCAAATACTATAATCTTTTAGAAAAGCCTTTCCATTTCCTAACAAATGGGTTGGTGCTATTCTAAATTCCATCATATATATGTGTGTGTGTGTGTGTGTGTGTGTGTGTGTGTGTATATATATATATATATACATACATACACATATATATGCCATTCCATTATACACACACACACACACATACACACACAAATATATATATATATATATATATGCCACATTTTCTTGATCCATTCATCTACTGAGGGGCTTCTGGGTGGGTTCCATATCTTAGCTATGGTGAATAATGCTGTTATAAACATGATTGTGCTGGTAACTTTAGTATGGTCTTGTTTGTGATCATTTGGGTAAATGACCAGAAATGGGATTGCTGGATCATAGGGGAGTTCTATGTGTAGTCTTTTGAGGAACCTCCATATTGCTTTCCAGAGTGGTTGAACAAGTTTACACTCCCACCAAAAAAAAAAAAACCAAACAACCAAAATCATATTAAGTGAAGTAAACCTGACCCCAAGATACCTAGGTCCCATGGTTTCCCTTATTTGCAGTAACTAGTATACATCTAGGATAATCTTACCAGACAAGCAGAAAAAAAGGTCAAAAGCTATGTATATATGACCATATAAGATGATGCTAAGCAAAATGAACCCCAAAATAGGGACACAAGAAGTTTGTTTCTTTGTTGGTGTTGTTTTTAATGTACTATGTGATTTTTTGTTTATTTTATATATATTTTGTTTTCACTATATTTGATTCTGGTGCTTTGCATCTTGTATATACATTTTTCTAATGTGGGGGGAGGGAAATGACAAAATGCTGAAATAAGGATATAGGTTGATCCTTTGTAATAATGAGACTATGTTGAAAACTAACTTTACACTTCGTGTGGGGTCAGGGAGAGGGAGCAGTTGGGAGGTGGAGAAGGAAGGGATAGTAGGAGAAAAACAAAGAGGGGGTAACAATACTCAATAGGAAATGTACCATTACCTTACTCATGTAACTGTAACCTCTCTGTACAGTATCTTTATAATAAAAATAATTTGAAAAGAAAGAAAAGCTAGCTCAAAACCTAATGAAAAGGAAAGGATACCCACAAAGCAGTGAGGGGAAAGGAGGGGATGAATGAAATGTGGAAGGAGGAAAATACAGTTAATAATTCATTGAATATATCACAAAATTAAGAAAAGGAAGGGAAGGGGTGGGTGGAACAGAGTGAGAATGTTGAAGGCACTGACACTGATAAAGGTTAATTGTTTTCATAAACTGCTTTGTTAAATGGCATCTCCATTGTACAACTACTTGAAGATAATAAGAAATTTAAAAATACGAAAGACAGAAGGAAAGTTAAAAAATAAAAAGAAAGAAACCAAGGGTACTATAACAAATGTGAGAACTCACTCATGTTTAGACTGTGAGAGGCTGAGTAAAGTCTACAAGTATGATTACACACAATGAGAGATTCCAAAAATGAAGCACATAAAAATAATCCCCAGATGGAAAGAGCTATGAGACAATTATTAAAAGCGTACCATATACACATATGTATCTGTTCCAGCTTGTAAAATACTATGTCACACATTTTAATATGTATTTACATATAAAACACACTTTACAGATCTCTTAGCAATAGTAGAAGAAAAACACAAATGATAAAGAATAGAATAAGTACCAATGGCTGAAGATTATGGAAATCATAGAGCCCTGGGGACTGTGAATGGATTTAGGAGATTTGACTGGTATTTGACTACTAGGAAAAAGCCTGTGTGTGTGTGTGTGTGTGTGTGTGTGTGTGTGTGTGTGTGTGTTTGAACTTCTTTAGTCAGCTTGGTAAAAGACAGGAGGAGTCTCAGTGACTCCTGGCATCCTAGATCTGTTCCCCAAATGGCCTACCTCAGGACTTCCTGATATCTTCTTTGTTTTTCAGTGTTTGTTTGTTGTTGTTTACTGTTTTGTTTTTGTTTTTGTTTCGTGCCATTCCTGGGGTCTGAACTCAGGGCCGGGGCACTGTTTGTGAGACTTTTAGCTCAAAGCCAGCCTGCTATCCCTTGAGCCATAGCTCCACTTCCAGCATTTTGGTGGTTAATTGGAGAAAGGAGTCTCACACGACTTTTCTGCTGTGATTGGCTTGGATCAGGATCCTTAGTTATCAACTTCCAGACTTCTAGTTATCTATCTTTTGGAATATGTCCTTTTGTTTATTTTCCCATAGCTTTCTTTAGTGAACCCCAGGCCAATCTTAACTTATAAAGTAGAGGTTGGAGAAAGACAGCGTGTTTTTTTTTTTTGTTTTGTTGTTTTGTTTTGTTGTGTGCTTTTTTTTTTAACCAAGCTGTTGATTAACCCCACTCCTCACTCCTGTGGTGAAATAAAAATTAGCCACTAAATGATCGGTTTGCATTTGTTACCCAGGAACCTACTGGTGAGACAGCACTGTGTGAAGAGGCAGAATTTCAATATTTAAAAGAATACTTTTATCCCAACTAAAGTCAAGCTGTGAAGGTTTCAGTATATCATTGCTGTAATCTGGATCTGGCTTTCTTTGCTCTACTTAAAGTCTTGCTTCCAATCTGGTTCAATTCCAAGCTGGTGTAACCCTTAAGAGATGATTAGCAGGACCAAATGCTTGTTATTGGTCCTGCTGGCAAAAGAACTGTGGAACTCTGATTCCTTTCTCCTCTTTTCTACTTTGAACCTATGGAAGAGGATGTGGTTGTTTGCAGCCATGCTATGCTGCCTTGACACATGCCCCAGAGCAACAGAGTCTACCAATCAGAGCCTGTAAACCTCACTATTTATACACTCATTGTCTCATATAGTTACTTCGATAAGCCAGTGTTGAAATATTGCCCATGCTTACTGTGTAACAGTCCCATGCTAGAAATTTTATGTGGGTAAGATATTCACCTTAACTTGAAGAAATCTCACTTTCTTGAAAAAAGTTAAATCATAGCCACTTATTATATGCAGTGAAATGCTATTGGATCACAGAGAAACAACATTTAGCTCAGATATGAATGGAAAGGAATGCTCAGATAAGCATAGAAATAAATAAAATCATTCTTCATTCTTATGCTTAAATACCACTCCATCAAAAAATTTCCCATTGTCATATGATAGACAAAAATCTGATAAATTCACCCAAAACAAGAACATAGAAAGATGGATTTTAGAATACTGAACCACAAAATTAAATTTACATTTCCACAGTATCTACAACTACTTAAATTATCAAAGCAGGATTTCAATATTGTTTCCTCACTGAAAGGGGGCAATGAGCCTATCTACAAATATTGGGCTGTGCCATTTTCTTATCACACTTACCATATGTAAGTAAAGTAATTTATACCCTACACATGTATATTTTCCTCTCACTTAATGCACAGATTTACACAAATCACTGTATCAGTTAAGGTCATGGAGGATAAATAACAACAAAAGCCCTTAGTAATAAGGAAGAATGGGGCTGGGAAGGTGGCTCAGTGGTAGAGCACTTGCCTTGCATACATGAGGAACCTGGGTTCAATTCCTTAGCACCACATAAGCAGAAAAAAAAGGCCAGAAGTGGTGCTGTGGCTCAAGTGGTAGAGCACTCACCTTGAGCTGAAGAGCTGAGGGACAGTGCCCAGGCCCAGAGTTCAGGCCCCACGACCACCTCCCTCCCCCCAAAAAGTAAGGAAGAATGATAACTATGCAAACCTAAGGAACAGAGACATTAATAGGCTCTGGTGTTACCTGTAATTGGGTGTTCCTAAGAACATATGCAGGTCCAGTTGATGGACAATATATAAAAACATGAAAGAAAGATTCACTTTGAATATAGAATCTGCCTAAGTTTTACACAAAGTGAATATTAAAATGTGATAGTGATTCAGCAGTAATTAAAGACAAGCTAGCAAATTTCAGACACAAAATTAGTTATTAAGGAAAATGTATAAAGACATCTACTTATTGCCATATTGGATGAACCAGTAACAAAATCATGCTTCCACCCAGAGAAGAAATATAAAGTAATATGCAGGTTTGGTGACAATGGAAAAATACTCAAGCAACAAAGACTTGGGGGACAAAGACCTTTGAGAAGAGTTAGGGAAAGTGGAGCCCATATTTTAAAGTAATGTTTCTTTGGTGCGTGCTCAAATTTTGAGAACATGATAAGAAGACAAAAGGTTCACACAGAAGATTAGTTTTTTTCTTTTTTTCCTTCCTT